>NC_040912.2:45196413-45499444 GCF_004126475.2 Phyllostomus discolor
ACTAGCTGGAGAGAAGCCTTATAACCAAGGAGAAACAGAAGAAACCACTTCAGTACAATGTGAATGGTAGGGAGTGAGGAGGAGATGCAAGAGGGCTGATTGGGCTCCCA
This sequence comes from Phyllostomus discolor, assembly GCF_004126475.2. Classification (NCBI taxonomy): domain Eukaryota; kingdom Metazoa; phylum Chordata; class Mammalia; order Chiroptera; family Phyllostomidae; genus Phyllostomus; species Phyllostomus discolor. Next base: position 45,196,524 of record NC_040912.2, read on the forward strand.
GGGGTGGCAGCTGAAGTTCCATAGGATATTTCAGTGGCTGGGGGTTGGGGGGAAGCTCCACCTAAGAAGTATAGGGTCTAAATCACAAGCTGAGCCCCCCAGCCCAGAGCACCAGAGCTGGAAAAGAACCCATATAACATCCACCTGTGAAAAGCAGCAGGGTTTCTGTCTGCCACGGAGAGATGACTGGAGACTTAGAGAGCCTCTTAAAGGGTCAGCATGCAAAATCTCATTTGAACCACTTACTTGGGCTCCGCCAGAGGGAGGCCAGAGTGGACCAGAGATGCTTCAGGAGAGTCTGGGACTGGTGGCTCTGAGGACAGAATTGGAGGAACAGCCACCAGTATCCCTCTGCTGAGTCACTGCCCATACTGCAGGAGCTGTCTTTCTTAGGCAGGGCACTCCTCTCCAAGTGTCATTAGCCTGAGGGAAAGCAATAGCTCTGCCTGCAGGAATTACTCTGCCCCACCCTGTGGTGCTTAAATTGGGCTGAAATTATCTTGATTAAATTAACAACTGATCAATTTAATGACTGATTACTATAGCAGCTAAGGCAGAAAATATGAAGCAGCCGCCAAAATGGAAAGACAAAGAAACAGACTCCAAATTAAAGAACAAGATAATTCTCCAGGAGAACTAGATGAAATGGAGGCAAGCAATTTATCAGATAGAGAATTTAGTGTAATGATTATAAGGATACTCAACAGCATACAAAAAGACATAGAAATCATAAAAAAAGAACCAGTCAGAAAAAAAGAATGCAATAACTGAAATGAATATAATACACTAGAAGGAATGAACAATAGGTTAGATGAAGCACAGGATTGAATCAGAGATTTGGAAGACAAGGCAGAATAACACCCAGGCAAAGCAGAAAAAAGAAAAAAGCATTTAAAAAATGAGGAGAGTGTAAGAAACATTTTGAAAAACATGAAGTGTAACAACATCCACATTATGGGAATATCAGAAAAGGGCAGGCAAGGGATTGAGAACCTATTTGAATAAATAATGACCAAAAACTTCCTCAATCTGATGAAGGAAAAAGTCACAGAAGTCCAGGAAGCTCAGAAAGTCCCAAATAAGTTGGATTCAAAGAGGCATACACTGAGACACACCATAATTAAAATGAAAAGGCTTAAAGACAAGCAGAGAACCCTAAAAGCAACAAGAGAAAAGCAGGTAATTATTTATAAGGGAGCACCAATTAGACTTGCATCTGATTATTACTCAACAGAAACATTTCAGGCCAGAAGGGAGTGAAATGTTCAAGGTGATGAAAAGCAAGGACCTACAACTATGGCTACTTTACCTAGCAAGGCTATTATTTAAAATCAAAGGAGAAATAAGGAGCTTTCCAGACAATAAAAAGCTAAAGGAGGTTGTGAACACCAAAACAATTATGCAACAATGTTGAATGTCTTGCTTTAAGAAGAAGAGAAAAAAAAGGGGGGAAAGATCAACAAACAAAGCCCAAAGTAAGTAGAAGGAAGCAAATAATAAAAATCAAAACAGAAATAAAAGAAATAGAGTCTACAAAAATGATACATAAGATGAATGGATCCAAGAGCTAGTTCTTTGAAAAGATAAACAAAATTGACAACACTTTAACTAGACTGATCATGAAAAAAGAGAATGGACCCAAATAAATGAAATCAGAACTGAAAGAGGAGAAATAACAATTGACACCAAAGAAGTACAAAGGATTGTAAGAAAATATTGTGAACAATTATATGCCAACAAACTGGACAACCTGGAAAAAATGGATAAATTCCTAGAATCAGACAGTTTTCCTAAAATAAATCAGGAAGAATCAGAGAATCCAAGTAGACACATTACACCTAAAAAAAAAAACTGAAGCAGTAAAACAAACAAACAAACAAAAAAAACCTCCCCAAAAACAAAAGCCCTGGACCAGATGGCTTCACAGGTAATTTTACCAAACATTCCAAGAAGAACGAACACCTCTCCTTCTCAAATCATTCCGTAAAATTCAAGAGGAGGGAAGGCTCCCAAACTCATTTTATGAGGCCAGCATTATCCTAATTTTAAAGCTAGATAAAGACACTACAAAGAAGGAAAATTATAGGTCAATATCCTTGATGAATATAGATGCTAAAATCCTCAACAAAATATTAGCAAACCAACTATAGCAATGCATCAAAAGACCATACACCACGATCAAGTGGGATTTATTCAGAGAATGCAAGGTTGGCACAACATTTGCAAATCATCATATGTGAGTCACCACATTTACAAAATGAAGGATAAAAACCACATGACCTTATCAGTAGATGTAGAAAAACCTTTCGATGAAATCCAGCACCCATTTATGATAAAAACTCTCAGTGAAGTAGGAATAGAGGGAACATACCTAAACATAATAAAGGCCATATATGACAAACCCACTGCCAGCATCATACTCAATGGGCAAAAACTACAAGCGTTCCCCTTAAGATCAGGAGCAAGACAGGGTCTGCTTTCACCTCTTATTCAACATAGTTGAATTGTTGTGGAAAATCCACCCACACTCGGGAGATAACGAAGCACAAATTTTATTACCTGGGGGCTCAAAGGGGGGGCGGTTAATTTCCCCCAAATCCTGAGCACCAATCTTCACTCTCCTGGGGTTTAAATAGTCCCGGGCTTCCTGCCTACGTGGCGAAGCAAGGTTACAGAAGCTAAATGCGGAAGTTAGGTCTAGCTACCTTATATGGGAGACAAAAGAGAAAATGCAGGAGGAATTTTGCAGAAGCTACAGAGCACAGGAGCTTATCATGGGAGTTAGTGTACAGCCTTGAGTAACTGGCCATGGCTTTGGTGACGACTGGTCAGCTTCTACAGTCCTGTGAGAAATTTTGCAAGTGTTACAGTTACAAAGCATAAGAAGCTTTTGGAGTTTCTCTTTTCCTGCCACAGAATAACTATGGAAGTCCTAGCCACAGCAATCATACAAGAAGAAGAAATAAAAGGCATCCAAATTGGAAAGGAAGAAGTAAAACTATCGTTATTTGCAGATGATATGATACTATTCATAGAGAAACTCAAAGATTCCACCAAGAAACTACTAGAGCTGATAAATGAATTCAGTAAAGTAGTAGGATACAATATCAATATCCAGAAATCAGTTGCATTTTTATATGCCAATAATGAACTAACAGTATGGGAAATTAGGAAAACAATCTTATGCCCTGGCTGGTGAAGCTCAGTAGATTGAGTGCTGGCCTGAAAACTGAAAGGTCACTGTTTTGATTCCAGGTCAGAGCATATGCCTGTGTTGCAGGCCAGCTCCCCAGCTGGGAGTGTGAGAGAGGCAACCAGTTGATGTATCTCTCACACATTGATGTTTCCCTCCCTCTCTTTCTTCCTTCCTTCCCCTCTCTCTGAAAATAAATAAATAAAATCTAAAAAAAAGAAAGAAAATCCTATTCACAATTGCTTCAAAAAGAATAAAATACCTAGGAATAAATCTAACGAAGGATTTAAAAGACATTGAAGAAAGAAATTGAAGAAGATACAAATAAGTGGAAGCACATACCGTATTCATGGATGGGAAGACTTAATATCCTTAAGATGTCCGTACTACCCAAAAGGATCTATAGATTCAATGCAATTCTTATGAAGATTATAATGAGATATTTCACAGACCTAGAACAAATATTTCAAAAATTTATATGGAACCACAAAAGGCCCTTCATAGCAACAGTGATGCTGAGAAAGAAGAACAGACTTAGAGGAATCACCCTATGTAACATCAAACTATAATACAAAGCCATAGTAATCAAAACAGCATGGTACTGACATAAAAACAGACACATAGATCAATGGAACAGAACAGAGAGCTCTAAAATAAACCCATCTCTTTACAGTCAATGTTTGACAGAGGAAGCAAGTACACACAATGGACTAAAGATAGTTTATTCAATAAATGGTGTCAGGAAAATTGGACAGATATGTGCAGAAAAATTAAACTAGACCACCTTCTTATACCACATGCAAGAACAAATTCAAAATGGGTCAAAGACTTATGTTAGACCTGAAACCATAAAAATCCCAGAAGAAAATATAGGCAGCAAAATCTTAGACATTGTCCATAGCAATATTTTATTGGATATATCTCTGCAGGCAAGGGAAACAAACAAACAAAAAGAAACAAATGGAGTCTCTTCTGGCCAAGCTTGAGGCATAGGTAGCTACGCTTTGCTTCCTTGCATAACCAAAAGAAGGGCAACAATCAATTTAAAAACAAAAAATAACCAGAACTGCCAGAAAATCGAACTGTATGGGAGTCTGACAACCAAGGAGTTAAAGAAGAACCATTCATCCAGACAAGTAGGAAGGGCAGAGATGGGCAGCTGGGCAGTCAGGGTGGGGAGGATATGTAGCAAGGTGGTGGACCAGGCAGGCGAGGCAGCAGCTGGTGGACTAGGCGGTCCCACATTTGCAAGCAGATAATCTGGAAGGAACAAATAGGGAGGGAGACAGACTGTGCAACCTAGGGATCCAGCGAGGAGAAATAAAGCTTCAGAACCTCAGGCTGTAAAAACGTGGGGGTTGCAGCAGTGGGAAAAACTCCCAGACTCACAAGAGAGTTCCTTGGAAAGATCCATAGGCTCCTAGAATGAACAAAAACTCACCCACCCAGGAATCAGCACCAGAAGGACCAACTTGCTTGTGGTTAGCAGAGGAAGTGACCGACAGTGGGGTGAGAGCTGAGCAAGCAGCATTGTTCCCTCTGACCCCTCCCCAACATATAGTGCCACTACAAAGTGAAGTGGGTTGCCCCACCCTGGCAAGTACCTAAGGCTCCATCACTAACAACATAACAGGTGCACCAAGACAAAGAAATATGGCCCAAATGATAGAACAGATGAAAACTCCAGGAAAAGAACTTAGTGATGAGAAGATAGACAATCTATCAGATGCAGCATTTAAAACACTGGTAATCAGTATGCTCACACAAATGATTGAGCAAAATAGAGGAAGAAATGAAGGTCATGCAAAATGAAATAAATAAAAATATACAGGGAACCAACAATGAAGGGAAGGAAACTGGGACTCAAATCAACAATTTGGAACAAAAGGGAGAAATAAAAATTCAACCAGAACAGAATGAAGAAACAAGGATTCAAAAAAAAAATGAGGAGAGGCTTAGGAACCTCCAGGACAACCTTAAATGTTCCAACAACCAAATCATAAGGGTAACAGCAGGAGAAGAGGAAGAGCAAGAAATTGAATACTTATTTGAACAAATAATGAAGGAGAACTTCCCTAATCTGGCAAAGGAAATAGACTTCCAGGAAGTCCAGGAAACTGAGTCCCAAAGAAGTTGGACCCAAGGAGGAACACACCAAGACACATCATAATTACATTAGCCAAGATGAAAGATAAGGAGAGAATCTTAAAAGCAGCAAGAGAAAGGAAAGAGTTACCTATAAAGGAGTTCTTATAAGACTATTAGGTGATTTCTCAAAAAAAAATCTTACAGGCAAGAAGGGGCTGGAAAGAAGTATTCAAAGTCATGAAAGACAAGGACCTACATCCAAGATTATCCAGCAAAGCTATCATTTAAAATAGAAAGGCAGATAAAGTGTTTCCCAGATAAGGTCAAGTTAAAGGAGTATGTCATTAGCACGGCCTTATTATATGAAATGTTAAAGGGACTTACCTAAGAAAAAGAAGATGATCAAAACTATAACAGTAAAACGACAAAAAACTCACAACTATCAACAACTGAACCAAAACCAAAAACAAACTAAGCAAACAACTAGAACAGGAATAGAATCACAGAAATGGAGATCACATGGAGGAGTAGCAGTGGGGAAGGGGAAGGGGCAGAATGAGGGAAAAGGTAGAGGGAATAAGAAGCGTAATTGGTAGGTACAAAATAGACAGGGAGAAGTTAAGAACAGTATAGGAAATGAAGAAACCAAAGAACTTATATGTATGACCCATGGACATGAACTAAGGCAGAGGAATGCTGGTTGGAATGGGGGTTCAAGGAACAGTAGGATAAATGGGAGAAAAAATGGGACAACTGTAATAGCGTAATCAATAAAACATATTTTTTAAAAAAGAAGAAACACCCTGGCTGGCGTAGCTCAGTGGATTGAGCTCGGGCTGCAAACCAAAGTGTTGCAGGTTCGATTCCCAGTCAGGGTACATGCCTGAGTTGCAGGCCATGACCCCCAGCAACCACACATTGATGTTTCTCTCTCTCTCTCTTTCTCCCTCCCTTCTCTAAAAATAAATAAATAAATAATCTTTAAAAAAAAGAAGAAACAAATGGGACTGTATCAAACTAAAAAGGTTTTGCTCAGCAAAGGAATTATCATCAAAACAAAAAGACAACCCACCGAATGGGGGAATGTATTTGCTGATATATCTGATAAAGGGTTAATATACAAATTTATAAAGTACTTATAAAACTTAACACCAAAAAAACAAACAACCCAATTAAAAAATGGGTAAATAACCTGAATAGACACTTTTTCCAAGAGGACATGCTGATGGACATATGAAAAGATGGTGAACATCACTAATTATCAGAGAAATGCAAATGAAAACCACAACCAGATACCATCTCATACCTATCAGAATGGTTACAATCAATAAATCAACAAACAACAAATACTGGTGAAGATGTGGAGAAAGGGGAACCCTTTTGCACTGTTGATGGGAATGCAGACTGATGTGACCACTGGGGAAATCAGTATGGAGATATCTCAACAAATTAAAAATGGATCTGCCTTTTGACTCAGGTTCCCACTTCTGGGGATATATCCAAAGGAACTCAAAGCACTAATTTGAAAGAACATAAGCACATTGCAGCGCTATTTACAATTGCCAAGATATGGAAGCAGCCCATGTCCATCAATAGATTAGTAGATAGAACAACTATGGGATATTTATTCAATGCAATCCTATTCAGCTGTTAAAAAGAAGAAAATTCTACCCTTTGTAACAGTGTGGTTGGACCTGGAGAACATTATGCTAAGTGAAATAAGCAAGTCAGAGAAAGACAAATATGGTATAATTTTATTCATATGTGGAATCTAACGAACAAACTTAACAAGCTAAAATGAAACAGATTCTTAGATGGAGAGCAGATGACAGCTAGTGGGTGGAGTAGAGGGAGTTTAGAGGGTGGAGGTATTGAACAGAAAGGAAAAAAGGGCTCATTAACATGGACAACAGTGTGGTGATTGCTGTGAGGAGTGAGTATAAGGGGACTAGATGGTAATGAAAAAATATAATAAAGATTACATAATATATATATAAAATAAATAGTTACTGATAATACTATTGAATCACTTTGAATCCTAATACAGTTTAATAAATATTAAATGTACTACTGATATATACTAATACTGCCTAACACAAATTTAAAGCTTTGTAGTAGTCTAATTCCTGGCATATTCAAATGGAATAATTTGAAGAGGATTTAATAAAGGGACTATTTACAAATGTAGGGGCAGGGTTTGGGGAAACTAAGAAGGGGGATTGCAGTATTCCAGAACTAGCCATAGCAGAATCCTATATCCACTTAGTCTCATGGGTAGAAGAGAAAGGAAAGTCCATTAGAATTCGGAGGGGATAGCTATATGAAGAAGGCTGGGCCTGTTGCAGAGAAATGCATCAGCCCCTAGGGAGAAAGCTGAGGGGTAAAGGTACCCCTCTCACTTCTACAGGTTTCTGTGTCCTGTGGTGACTTACTGGCTAAACCCAACCAGAAAGATAATGAATCAAGCAATCTATGCAGGTCAGTGTCCTAAAGCACAGAACAAAATGGTAAAGGGTGAGGAGTAGGTATGGCTGAGCCCCCTGTGAATTTAATACCACTAGTATTTTTGTCAGCTAGAATTAAATAATTTAAATCTTAAAAAAAAGACTATTTATTTTTAGAGAAAAGAAGGGAGGGAGAAAAAGAGGGAGAGAAACACTGATGGGCTGCCTCTTGGATGCACCACAATGGCGGACCTGGTCTGCTACCCAGGCCCTTACCAGGAACTGAACCTGTGACCCTTTGCTTTGTGGGACTGATACCCAGCCAAGTGAACCACACCAGCCAAGGAAATGATTTTGCTTTCAATTGGGACTTTGTTCACTTGTTATCCACTCTTCCTGCTCAATTCTTTTAGTTCTTATGAATGTAGTCATAAGTTGCTGCTGTGGTGTCTCTTTGTCAAGCAGGATAAGATAACTTCAGGGTCACAAAGAATTTATGAGTTTGTTTTACAGAAAGAATGCCTCCAAGGTTGTTGCAACCAGCAGTTGACTCCCAGGAGTCTGATATAAAAAAGTGTTATCTGTGACTAAAGAAACACAGATATTCTCTCACTTCCATGGAACTCCTCCTCCCCTATTCCATAGCTGAATAACAACTCTTTACTTTTGCTTTTTGAGAGATCCAGCTCTCCTATCCTCTCACCTCAGCCTAATTCAGTAAGACTTTCCCTGTCTCCCAGCACTGCTGTCTTAGTTTTTGGGCTTACTAGCACATTGTGTACACCAACCTGAATTTTGGGAGGTGATTCTACAACATGGGGACAAAAGAAAGATATCCAGATACCCTTTAATAAACATAACATCTATTGTATTATCCCATTTTTTAAAAAGAGTATTGACTGGGTATTCAATTAATCTAGCTAGCCATCCATTCATTTATTCACCCATCCAGTCAACCTTTCTAGTCATATACATGCACAGAACAATATATGGGATGTTAGCCTCATGATAATGGTAGTAAGTTTTGGATGGTGGGATTTGGGACATTTTAAAAAAATTGAAATACAATTTATATTTTTACCCTTTTAACATGTAATATTCAGTGGTTATACAACCACTACCACTATTTAACTTCAGGAAATTTTCATTACCCCTAAAGACACCCCATGCCCATTAGCAGTCATTCCCCACTTGTACCTGCCCTCAGCCCCCAGCAATCACTCCTCTACTGTCTCTATGGATTTCCTATTCTGGACATTTCATATAAATGGAACATATAGTATGTGGCTTTTGTGATTGGCTTTTCTCATAGCATTATATTTTCAAATTTCATCCATATTGTAACATGTATCAATACTTCATTCCTTTTTGTTGTTGAATAATAGTCCATTGTACAGATATGCCACATTTTGTTTATTCATTCATCAGTTAATGAACTGATTTGGGTTATTTTCACCTTTAGGCTGTTGTAAATAATGCTATTATAAACATTTGTATATAATTTTTGTGTAGACATATGTTTCAATTTCTCAGTATATACCTAGGAGTGAAATTACTGAGTCAAATGGTAAGGAGCTGCCAAACTGTGTCCTGCAGCAGTTACACCACTTATATTCCCACTAGCAATGTTGAGGGTTGAAATTGCTCCATATTCTCATCAATATTTGTTAATATCTATCTTTCTCATTACACTATATGATCTTAGTGTGTGAATAGTACCTTAACCTTAGCTTTGAATTGCATTTTCCTGATGGCTAATGATGTTGAGCATGTTTTAATCGGCAATTTCAATATATTTTTAGAGGCATATCTATTAAAATCATTTATCCGATGTTTGGTAACAGTGATAGCTGTTTATTGAGATATAATTCACATACCATATAATTCACCCACTTAAAATAAACTATTTGATAGCTTTCATTATATTCATAAAGTTGTGTCACTATCATGACTAATTTCAGAACATTCAAATCACCTGAAAAAAGACACCCCATATCTGGTAGCTGCCAAGCTTTAACCCTCCCATTTTCCCCAATCTGGTTGGAATGTTTGGGTGAATGGAGGTATCATGGTCTGTTTTGCATTGGATATTACAGGAAGAGACTTAGGGGCAAGACAGTGAATTGCATTTTGGACAAATTGATAATGAGGTGCCAATGGGATACTTGAATGGGATTGTGTAGCAATTGAATAGTTAAGTGGGCATGGATCCCAACAGAAAGGGTTGGTTCTGTAGACAGGTGGAAATGGAAACCCTCAGTAGAAGAGGCCCAGGTCCAGAACCTGGGAGATACCAGCTTTGAGGGCAGATTAGCATGGTGTTTAAGAGCACAGGCTTCAGAGCTAGATAGTCTGCATTAGCCAGTTATTTTACCTAGTTTCCACATCTGTAAAATGAGCATAACAATAGCACAGTTAGAACAGTGCTTGCTACTTTTAGTTTCCTTAAAAGACCTGAGAATAGCCCTGGCTGGTATGGCTCAGTGGATGGATGGATGGACTGAGACCCCAAGAGTCAGAGATTGGATTCCCAGTCAGGACACGTGCCTGGGTTATGGGCTAGGTCCTCAGTAGGGGGTGCGTGAGAGGCAACCACACATTGATGTTTCGCTCCCTTTCTCCCTCCCCCTCTCTTGAAAGAAAGAAGGAAGGAAGGAAGGAAGGAAGGAAGGAAGGAAGGAAGGAAGGAAGGAAGGAAAGAAAGAAAGAAAGAAAGAAAGAAATTCTTTAAAAAAAGAGTTCTGTGAATAAAGAGCTGCCCAAGAAGGTGAAAAAGGAGGAGGAGGAGCTCTCAGATATCACATCACATTCAGCCAAAAGGACTACGATAAGTTCCTTCTCATAAGGTAAAGATAAAGAGCCCATCTTTCAACAATTAGTGGCCTGACCAAGCGCAATTTGTACGGAATGAAATGAGCCAGACAGTAAGGGTTGAAGAGTAATTAGGGCCTGACACTGATAACTGATTCCCCAACTCCCTCCCCTCACTATGCGCTCTCCCATTAGGTACTTTCTTTAAGGACAGTCAGTTATGGATTTTACCATATTTTTTCCAATCAATTTCAACTACCAATGGGATGATATATTGCACCAAGTTATCTTTAACTTCTCCACATTTGGGCCTTGTACACCGTACGCGATCAAAGTAACTGATGATACAGGGTCTTCTGCAGACTTCCTGATTCTTATTATTTGGAATAGACAGCTCATCACCAGGCCGAGGTCGATTCCTTCCTCGGCAGCTTCGAGTAGTGTCATTCCCATTATGGCCACAAGGTGGTGTCCTCTTTCTCCTCTGGGACCACCCCCCGAGGTCACGACCTCGGAAGTACGTCCTCCACGAGGGCGCGGCAGAAATGGCCGCGGCGGCGGTAGCGAGAGTGATGCTGCTATCCGCGGTGCGGCCGCGGCTCAGGGGTTTCTCCGAGAGACTCCTAGTCAGAGGTGCTGCTGGACGGGTGAGTTGTCTTCCACTTGTCTGGGTGCTCTCCGGGACCGGGCCCGGCCTGTTCCGTCGGACCCCAGGCGGCTTACTTGAGTCTCGGGCGCCCTTCCTGGCCGCCGGCTCCCGCGCGCCGCACACCCTACTGCGGCGGGTGGTGCCCGGCCTCCTCAAAGGGGAGCCCGGGGGCCCTTTACTTCTGCGGGACTTCCGCCGCCTCTTGCCAGTGACTTGTGGGATGACCCTGGTTACCGGTCCCTCCACCCCCACTTATGGAGGAGTCATTATAAAGAGAGCATGTTGATTACTGAAAACACAGTGGTTGCAAATTGGGGGAAATCAATAAGTGAGTTCGTTTCTGTCCCCGAAGTTCTGTTTTTGCCTAAGACTAAGCTTCACCCTTAGCGGGCTTTCTGCGAGTCCCCGGGTAGCTAAAGGAAAATTTTGGCTGTATATACATTTTTCTCATGGGAGCCTCTTAACTTTCGCCAAGGTATGTGGGACTTTAACGTTTGTATAAAGAAAGAGAAAAACTGCGGACAGACGAATAGTCCATAGTCAACAAATCTGTCAGCCACTGTGTATCTTGAGCACCTACCCTTCTTTCTGACTTCTCCTTTTCTACCTTTTTCAAAACTTTTTGCTTTTTTCTAACAGTGAAAGCCTAAGTCTCATTTCTACGTTGTGTATAGGTATTTTTACATTTTCTCTCCTTTTCTTGGCATTTTACCTCCTGCTCGTTCCCTCTTTAATGAATGTTACACGTTTCTAGGAGAGGTGTTGAAATAGAAGCAGTTTTATTTGTAGGTATGTCTCTGGCTTTAAGAGAGGGATGATAAAGGAAGGTAGGCTACCAGTTAAGGAACGAAGAGTACTTTGTAGAAAGAGTTTTTTTGAGATAGATGTGGTTTTTTTCATCGATGTTGACGATCAGAATACTGATGTGTTTGGTTCCTCCCTCCCACCCCTCCACCTCCAACCAGTCCTTATATTTTGGAGGGAACAGATTGAGAAGTACACAGGCTGCTACACAGGTTGTTCTGAATGTTCCTGAAACACGAGTAACACGTTTGGAGAATGGTCTCAGGGTGGCCTCTGAAGATTCTGGGCTCTCAACATGCACAGTAAGTGATTCAAGCAACCACTGTTTGAGTGACTTCTCATGAGGAGAGAGCAAATTGTTGGTTTTAATCTAAGTTTTCTAGTTGGCTGGTGGTTGAAAAATAGTGGCAGTTATTTTGCCTTGACAGGGGACTCTAGCTTGTGAATATCTTTCTTCCAGTGGTACTTCTACAGTGGATGCACATGTACCCTGTTTGAAGTGTCTACATCTGGTTCTTATAGCCCATTATTGTATTATTTATTGTTAGTAATGTTGATAGTAATGAGAGAATTATATTTGTTAGGCAACTCTGTGCCAACTGTTTTTACATACTTATTTGATCTTTAAAACAGTTCTTTGTATTAGGCATCATTATACCCTTTTTATGGTTGAGGAACAAGTTCAGAGAAGTTAAATGGTTTTGTCCTTGGTCACACAGCTAATATGTGACAGAGCCAGGACTTGAACCTATATTTGATGATCTCTGATGTTCTTTATACTGTAGTTAATGGCTGTAGTACAAATTGGACTAAGAATCTGGGTCCTCAGGTAAACATACAACAGAGTCTGGATGACCAGCATTTTAAAAATTCATAGTTCATAGGAATATACTATGAATCCAAGTCGAGAAAACTTTAGTGTCAAGACTAGAAAGCATTTGTCAGAAAGAAGGAGGAGCCTTCCCCCACCCCACCATCATTTCCTCAAAAGAAAGAAAATGGTGCTTTACTAATTGTTCCATCATTGCATTAAGGTTGGACTCTGGATTGATGCTGGAAGTCGATATGAAAATGAGAAGAATAATGGAACAGCTCACTTTTTGGAGCATATGGCTTTCAAGGCAAGTTGTCAGACTTATTTTATAAAAATGCATTTTTTTAAGAGATAGCACAAAATCTCATTCTAAGGCAAGAAGAAGCACATCAAACTGTTGAAGATAGCATGTTATTTTTATTATTTTTAAAATCTTTTTTTTCCAGAATAACTATCTGAAGTAGTGCTTATAATTGCTCTGTAGAGGTGAAATGAAGATTTTCTCTTGGGACATAAGGGTCGCCCAAAAATACATGTATACCATAATATCTGAAGCTTTATATACTTTAGAAACCAAATTTGGTCCTTGTGTGAAACAGGCATAGGCTTATGTCCTCATATTCGTTGTCTGAAGTGTTTAGAACAGATGAGGCATAAAGGTAGGTATTATAATCTTTTTTCCTGTCTTTTTCAGGGCACCAAAAAGAGATCTCAGTTAGATTTGGAACTTGAAATTGAAAACATGGGTGCTCATCTCAATGCTTATACCTCCAGAGAGCAGACTGTATATTATGCCAAAGCATTTTCTAAAGATTTGCCAAGAGGTATTGTTATTTATACTGCAGATGTGTAACTTTCACAAGAGTTAACACATAATTTAGTACTGTTTTTATTATGTTTGTTATGAAAGGGTAGCCCCCAGAAATGTGAAAATTTTTTTTTAACATTTTATTTATTTTTAGAGAGCGGGGAAGGAAGAGAGAAGGAGGGAAACATCAATGCATGGCTGCCTCTTGCATGCCCCCTACTGGGGGAGCAACTTGGCTTGCAACCCAGGCATGTGCCCTGACTGGGAATTGAATCAGTGACACTTTGGTTTGCAGATCAGCACTCAGTCCGCCGAGCCACACAAACCAGGGCTGAAAAAAAATTTTTTTCCCTCCTAATTGGACAAATCATATGAAATATTTAGAGACTGCAAAACTTGTGCCAATCAGGCCCTAATGCTTGATACAGAAATACTTACTCCAGAGCCATACCTGTGCAGGGAAACATTTAGCATTTTTTAAAAATTGATTTTAGAGGGAGGAAAGAAGAGAGAGAGAGAAAAAAATGATTTGTTGCATCTATTTACCCATTCATTGGTTGATTTTTTGTACAATATGTGTGCTGACTGGGGATTGAACCTGCAGCCTTGGCAAGGATGATGCAGTAACAAACTGAGCTATCTGGCCAGAGCTAAACATTTTAAATTGTATTTATTTATTTATTTATTATGGCCTACTCTTCTTCCCTCCCCCATTTTACCCTGTTATTTGAATTTTTATTTGTATAAACCTCAACAGGTTTTATATCAGCTGAGTGCTGGGCTTTGTTTTTTGACCAAATTTTGCTTACTATTTTATTGCATTTGTACATTCTAGATCACAGGTGGTAAACACAAGGCCCGTGGACCGAATCCGACCCTCCACCTTGTTTTATTTCTACCTGGCAGCAGCGCTGAGCTCTCACTTAACTGTTAAGGAGTAGTTACACTTATACAGTCCTAAAATTACATTCAGCCCTTTGAAGGCAATTGTGAGGCTGTGGACCCCGGTGAAAATGACTTTGACGCTCCTGTTCTAGATCCTCACCCTGGGTGCGCTTCTTTCTTACCTTCCTTTCCATTAATTTGTTTCTTTACTCATTTTATTTAAATTAAAAACAAAAACAAAATAGTTCACCAATATCTCCCACCCCCACCTCTGGCAACTACCAGCCTGTTCTCTGTATCCATGAGCTTGGGTTTTTTGTTTGCTTGTTTTTGGATTCTTTATGTAAGTGAGATCATATGGTATTTGTTTTCTGTGATTTATTTCACTTAGAATAATGCCCTCGAGGTTCATCCATGTCATTGTAAATGCAAGATTTTCTTCTTTTTTATGGTTGAATAATTCATTCATTCTTTGACACTTAGGTTATTCCCATATCCTGGTGATGTAAGTAATGCAGCAGTGCACATGAGGGTGCAGATATCTTTATGAGTTAGTGTTTTCATTTTCTTTATATGAATACCCAGAAGTAGAATTGCTAGATATATGATAGTTCTATTTTTAATATTATGAGGAATTGTCGTACTTTTTGCACAGTGGCTGCACCAATTTACATTCCCACCAACAGTGTACAGGGGTTCTTTTTTCTCTCTATATATTCTCACCATCAGTAGTCTTTTTAATTTTATATTTATTTATGTTTAGAGAGACAGGAAGGAAGGGAGAAAGAGAGGGAAACATCAGTGTGTGATTGCCTCTCATGTGCCCTCTACTGGGGACCTGCAATCTAGGCAAGTGCCCTGTGAATCAAACTGGCAACCCTTTGATTCATAGGCCGACACTCAATCCACTGACCACACAGCCAGGTGCTGCAGATACCGGCCAGCAGTATCTGCTACGCTGTGGATGGACGAGACACGAGAGAAATTCACACGGACTACCGAGTCCTGTGGAGGGAAAGGGACGGCATGGCTACCCTCTCAAGGGGAGAGCGCCTTGGAGCGGCCTGGCCTCTCTCTCGAGGAGAGCGCCTCACCGCCCTGCTGGAACAGACTTTTATTAGGTTTTTTGGGTAGGAATACAGATATAGCTTATTAATCATTGTCTGGCAGTTAGGATCAAATGAATAGATAATGTTCAAAGAACTAAAAGGGCTCACACTGAGTCAGGGTCTGTCACCTAAAAGGTTACAAAAATTAAGGGACTAAACTAATTTTCTGCCCAGGCCTTTATAATCTATAGTTAAGAGCATCCTCAGCAAAGCAGGTTTCACAGGATTTTATATATCCTTCCTCAGGCCTAATTACCCCGGGAATCCCACCATTTCCAGCACAGGGTTGCACCACCCCTTGTCATTGTTACAGGCTTGAGTCAGGCAGAGGAGACAAGGCAGCCGAGAGACTGGAGACTTCTCACAGGCATAATGAGGACTCAGGCAGTGTCAAAGCTGATGGGTGAGGGTCGATCACCCCCTTTTTCTACAGCCCCTCAAGTCTTTCCCTGAGGGCCCTCCCACATGATCATGCCTGTTTTAGGTGGCCCCTCCCATGAGGGATCTTACCCATCATTGGCTAACTGACCAAGCAATGGGGGCCAGGCAAGGAGCAGAAGCAGCACTCCTGCCAGGGAGGTAAGCTTGTCTCCTTAGTGGCTTTTGGGCTGGAGGTCTCTCACTCAGCCTTGGCCATGGGGGGGTTACAGCTCCTGAAACCAGGCAGGGCGGTTCCCAACAGCCAGGGCCATCTATAGTCTTTTTGATGGTAACTATTCTAACAGGTATGAGGTAGTATCATTATGGTGTTGATTTGCATTTCCCTGACGTTTAGTGATGTTGAGTATCTTTTCATGTACCCTTTGGCCATCTGTATGTCTTCTTTGGAAAAATATATATTCAGATCTTTGGTCCAGTTTTTGATTTAGATTATTTTTCTGCTTTTGAGTTTTATGAGTTCTTTATAATAGTTTTTGGATGTTAGCCCCTTATCAGATATGATTCACAGATATTTTCTCTCACTTAATAGGCTGCCTTTTCTTTGTTTCTTTTGTTGTGCAGATGCTTTTTAGTTTGAGGTAGTTCCGTTGTCTGTTTTTGGTTTTATTGCTGGTGGTGTCAGATTAAGAAAATCATCACTAGGACCTGTATTAAGGTCAAGGTCCTAGTTTACTGCCAGTGTTTTCCTCTAGGAGTTTCATGTCTTTTTTTTTCTCTTTTAATTGATTTGAGAGAGAAAGAGGAAGGGAAAGTGAGAGCAAAACATTGATTTGTTGTCCCACTTACTTATGCATTCATTGGTTGTTTCTTCTATGTGCCCTTAGCCAGGATTAAACCTGAACCTTGGTGTATGGTGATGACACTAACCTACTGAGCTATCTAGCCAGGATCAGTTTCGGGTCTTATGTTTAAGTCTTTAATCTATTTTGGATTGATTTTTGTGTTTGGTGTAAGAGTGGTCCAATTTCATTCTTTTGTATGTATATGTCCAATTTTCCTAACACCATTTAAAAGAGACTGGCATTTCCCCCTTGGCTTCATTGTCTTACATTAATTGACTGTATAAATGTGGGTTTATTTCTGGGTCCTCTGTTTTGTTCCATTGATCTATGTGGCTGTTTTTATGCCAGTACCAAATTTTTAATTACTGTAGCTTTGTAATATAGTTTGAAGTTGGGAAGCAGTGCATTCAGTTCTTTTTTTCTTTCTCAAGATTGCTTTGGCTTTTTGTGGTCTTTTGTGGTTCAATACAGATTTTAGGATTGATTGTTCTATATCTGAAAAATGCCTTTGGAATTTTGAAAGGGATTGCACTGAATGTGTTTATTGCTTTGGGTAGTATGGACATTTTAAGAATCCTTCTAGTTCATGTTCACAGAATATCTTTTTATGTATTTGTGTCTTCAGTTTTCTTTCATCCGTTTCTTACAGTTTTTAGGCTTACATGTCTTTCACTTCCTTAAAGTTATTCCTAGGTATTTAATACTTTTTGATGTAGCTGTACATGGGATTTTAGTTTTTCTTTTTGATAGTATATTATAGAAATACACCATATTTTTTGAGTATTGATTTTGTATCCTGCAAATTTACTGAATTTATTAGTTCTAACAGTTTTTTGATGGAGTCTTTAAGGTTTTCCATATAAAATATCATGTCATCTCTACATAGTGACCCTTTTGCCACTCCTTTCTAATTTGGATGCCTTTTAGTTCTTGTTCTCGGTAGGAACATTTTTTTTATTTCTTGCTTGCTACTAAACCTCTTGGTCAAGAGCAAAATAAGCAGTTGTTCACTTACAAGATTATTTATTTTTATAACTTAAAATATATTTTATTTTTATTTTGTAGAAATTATTCTGACAGCATAGCATACCAGTTTGTTGTAGTTATCATGTTGCTAGAGTTTTTGCATTTTTTAAAGGAAAGTTATTACATAAAACATTTTCCCAGTGGTATAATTAATAACAAAATTTAGTGGTTTTAATGCTAATTGGTGAAATTAATAATCTTTATGTTCTTTGTATAGTTGTAGTTAGTTTCATTACTTTGGGATTTTGTATTTCTAATAGGCGTTTTTATTAATAATGTTTGAATGAGACCCAACACGAGTACTTTTTTTTTTTAACATTTTATTTCTTTTTAGAGAGAGGGGAAGGGAGGGAGAAAGAAAGGGAGAGAAACATGGATGTGAGAGAGAGACATTGAAGGGTTGCCTCTTGTATGCACCTGGAACAGGGACTGAACCTGCAGCCCAGGCATGTGCCCTGATGGGGAATTGAACTGGTGACCTTTTGCTTTGCAGGACGATGACCAACCAACTGAGCCACACTGGTCAGGGCCAAGTACTTTGTATATATTATATTTTGTGTACATACTATCGTACTTGATCTGCATAGTAATCACATGTTTGGAAACAATGGATGAAGTAGGTGTCTCCACTTTTCAGTTGTGGAAACTGAGGTCCAGACTCTAACTTGCTCAGGAATATTCAGCTAGTAAGTGGCTCCCTGTGGACTCCAATGTATGTCTTCTCACACAGATTCATTGTGCCAGGTTGCTTTGTCAAAATAAAAAAAAAACACAACACAACAAAAAACCTACCACCTGCAGATACCTGCATGGTAGTCTAACTTCTATACCAAAACCAGTAAAACTGACAGAAGTGGATGGTGTTGTGTGGGCTTGAATTGTACAAATCATCTGTAAGGTTTTTAATGATTTCTTTAGAAACAGTTTTTGCTTCAGGACTGATTGATTAGAGGCTAAGAACAAAGGGCTTAGACTAAGGTACACTAAAGGGGTTTTTTTTTTTCCCTTTTCTTTTTCTTTATTTTCACAAAGAACAGGAGGGAAAGCAAAACGGGGCCATAAGCTGTCCTCGAATTTGACTTTGGGTTCTTCTTCACCCATCATGGCCTCTGGTTTTCTTGTCTGGATAGACGGATGGGTTTTATTTTGTTTTACAGGTAATTTTTTCCCTTTGGTCATGATCTCAGCCCCACCTTACTTTAGCAGTATGTTTTGTCATTTAGGGCAGTCTACAGAGGTAATTAATTACAAGAGGTGCTCAGTATTTGAACATAATTGCATTTGAGACAAAGTCTCTTAAAGTGAACTTAACAAAAGTATATAGTAAAGAAAATGGAGCCAAGGATTATAAATTTGTTTTATATTTATTAAAATTTAGATTGTGATTGCAGCTATAGATAATACTAATTCTTCAAGAATAGATCAGGTTTTCTTTTTTGAAGAGGTATGTAATTTTTCTGATAAAATTGCTTAATAGCATGATACCATATCCCTCAGTTTATTTTTGGCTTTTTGCAAATTAGGGTCATTTTTGTACAGATATTTGAGGATTTCATCAGTCTTTCCCAAGGGTCACTTTTAACCCTTTAGTCATCCATATCTCTTGGGGTACCTATCCTTTTCTTCATATGTTAACTGCTGTAGCCCTGTTAGATCATCATTTTATCAGTGACTTTGGTAATGGCAAGAATGGGAATAGACATGGGGATTAAGTTACGTGGGGAAGGATATTTGTGAGGACACTAATTCTGTAAGTGGTTCATTGGAGGCATAGAGTATGATGATTCTTGGCTTGTTTAGGTAGCAGCCTCATTGCTGTGGGAACTTGGATAGTAAATACTTTTAAGTGATACGAACTCTGTATACACTTAGATATTCTAATATGGTTAATTTTCTGCTTTGTATTTTTCATACAGTTTACATATATGCAGATGTCCATGGTGCTTTCGAAGTGCTTGTAGGTAGAGTTATTAAGTGTTGTGGGACCTTTGGCAGATATAGGAATTTTCTTCAAGTTCTTGTGTACCACAGGGGTTTTTATTTCACATTTTTCAAATATTATTGCCCTTTTACATGTATAAAATGTATAGAAGAATGTTTCTTCCCAGTTTAATTAGTATTGAGTGATGGTCATGATCATGGTTTCTGATGCTAGTTTACTAGATTTGAATAGTGAAAATTAAGATTCTTGGTGTTTCTTATGTTTTATTTTCAATTAGCTGTAGAAATTCTTGCTGATATAATACAAAATAGCACATTGGGAGAAGCAGAGATTGAACGTGAACGTGGAGTAATCCTTAGAGAGATGCAGGAAGTTGAAACCAATTTACAAGAAGTTGTTTTTGATTATCTTCATGCCACAGCTTATCAAAATACTGCACTTGGACGGACAATTTTGGGACCAACTGAAAATATCAAGTAGGTATAATTCTCAAATTTATTTTTGAGAAAAATGTATGAGTTGTGAAAATTGGCATACATAAACATTCAACAAGTGTGTTTCAAAAAATAATTCCTCCCCCCACCCCTACCCGCCTCGGTAATCTGAATGAAATTGTTCTTAGCTATACTTTAGCCCCACCTAACTCCCAGGTGTCTGGGCTCCTAATTAATTCTGGAATAAACAAGTGATGGTATCACATCTCTTTTTGTGATGTAAAAAAGTTGAAATTCTTTGATACTTGTTGCCGATATTGTTTTTCTGACTATTTAATTTAGATTTCCTTTAAGGTCTAATTTAATTTCAGGTATATTATATGAAGATCTGTGCTTTTTAACTTCCTTTTAATACTGCTTTTCTTTTTTCATGTACAGATCTATAAATCGTAGAGATTTAGTAGATTATATAACCACACATTATAAGGGGCCAAGGATTGTGCTTGCTGCTGCTGGAGGTTGGTTGATTTAAATTTCTGTAACTGTTTTGTTAAATAAAGTGATGTACTAATTTAAATTTGATCTTGTTGGAAGATGTCCGAAGAGTATTTATAGAACAAACTGTTTACTCTATTTTGTTGTATATCATGTGCATTTTTGCCCAAAGTTTTGAAAGAAAAAGAAAGGTGTGCATTTTACATGTATATAATAATACCGTGTATAATGTGCATAAAAACGTGGATGCGCATTATACACAGCAAACTATGGCACTGTTTTGTAGAGGGGGAACCAGGCTTTCCCTCTGTCTTCTTCGGAGTTTTTTAATGGAAAAATGTACAGACCTTCTAACGTGTAAGTGTACATACATATGTAATGGAATTTACTTGCAAGAGAAGGGCATGAGTGACCTGTGAGACAATGACACTTGTAAGATGGTGTTCTATAGTTTGGGAATCATTCTAGATTTTAAATTTATCGCTTGGTCAAGCATGGAATGGTATGTTCTTTAATTCTTTCATTTGTTTGTTCATTCAGTATACCTACTAATTACTGAGAAGGGGAAGCACATAGGGAACCATGAAAATGTTTAATGGGAATCCAGACACGCAAGTGACTGGCATTAGGAGAAGGCTTCTGTGGGTACATGTTTGGAGTTAGTAAAGGACAAGAACATTCACATTAGATTCTGTTAGAGTTCCTGACAGTCTGAATTTCGGCAAACAGTACATCTTATTGGTTTCCAGTTTTTTTTTCCTCTTTAGGGCAAAGTGAAGATAAATGGAGTGTATATATTTTGTGTTAATTTTTCTCCCATTAGAAATGACAGTAAATTAAAATTCTAGTTGCTCTAGATAGACTTCTGAGCTAATATTATTAATGGAGAAGATGAAAATGAGGTTTAAATATCTCAAATGTTAATCATTGTGGCTCTCAGCTAAGTCACATTACCTTTGTATGGAGAGCAGTGCATTCGGAAATTCTCTTGGAAAATGGGAAGACTTGGTCAGGTGGGGCTTCAGCAACCAAGCTGTCTGAAATGTCTATCATCGTTGGTGGCATATGGACATCATGGGTTTTACTGTAGTTCGTGAGTTCATTTCAACATTACTGATTAGCTATCAGGATATCTAATAGTTAATGGTCCCTCCTAGATTAATTAGCACTTTATCTTATTGATATACAAATGATGATGTGCCTTATAAACAGTGGCATCTTGAATTCAATGAAATAGGTCCTACCTAGCTTCATTAAAAATTATTGGCATTTGGGGTAGAGTTGGTGTTGGAGCAGCTGAGTCTCTGGAACACCCAACAAGGAGGGCTATAGGTAAAGATAATAAAACAGTGGATGCAGTTGTCATCAGATGCTAAGAACTGTGTGCATGCTTAGGTTTTTTCACTCTGCTTGTTGTTCTGCCACTGTGATTTTCCTTGTTTTGTCACCCTCTGGATTGATATCTAAGGTGGCTCTCCTATATAAGGATTCTGAAAATATACAGCATACACTGTCTTGTTTTATACCACAAATTTGGAAAATGAGAGTGTAAGTTGTGCTTTTATATCCTAATAGAATATTTTAAGGAAATCTTGTGGCAATATTTTTTAAACCACTTGCACATGCCTAAATTTGTTTTGTAAGTTTGTTTGTATTTAAGAAACCTTCACTGGTCGACTGAGTCCTATGTTTGGATAGTAAGGGATTCAGAATCTAAGTAATTAAGTTTTGGATAGCAAATAGTAGGTAGCTATGGATTTATTCAGAAATTAGATGAAATTATTTTATTTCTGAATTCTGATAGCAGAGCTCAGCGACATATCTGTGTATCAAAAACCATATCTGTGTATCCAGCCTTCTTTAAGTGTTAGAGCTCATAGTTACATTCTTCTTTAAAAAATTTGAAAAGTGACTTTGCATTCTAGGACTTAACATGATTTTGTATAGAATGTGGTATTTTCAAGCTGTCTTAACTTTTTCTGTGAATCCACTGGTGTGTGGACAAAAACTGTCCATTGCTCCATGCAGTGGTCCCCAACATTTTTGGCACCAAGGGTCAGTTTTGTAGAAGACAAATCTTCCAAGGGGCAGGGGGCAGATGGTTTCGGGATGATTTAAGTTTGCATTACATTCAAGCTCACCTCCTTCTGTGAAGCTGGGTTCCTCACGGGGAGGGGCTGGTCTGGTCTGTGGCCTGGAGGTTGGGGACCCCTGCTCTAACAGAATGACACACCACCAAGGAAAAAAGTGTCCTATGAGCTCTCAAACGCTTTTTTGAGTGCAGATAGTTAATGTATAACTTGTATTACATTGTATCACCTTAAGCTACTGTAAACTGAAGTCTTGGCAGTTATCTGCTTTGGATTGTACTTTTACTAGATATGTGAAATATTTTCCTTTAATTTAGGAGTTTCCCATGATGAACTGCTTGAATTAGCAAAGTTTCATTTTGGTGACACTCTGTCCACACCACAAGGGAGAAATACCAGCTCATACCTCCCTGCAGATTCACAGGAAGTGAGGTAGGGGAAGCCTCCTAAGCTAGTAGTTAGCCCTTTGAGATTCTCGTGTTTGCATTTATGAATGAGTATGCAGAATGTGCATGTTTCTAACACAAGTGAAAAGGAAATAACCAAAGGCTTAAACAGGAAGAGGATGGACGTACTTGCTTATATTCTTTCTACATAAGCTTCTATATTCTAGGCTACATTCTATATTATTTAACTCACCTATTTTTCCTAAGGCAGCAATGTTTTATGGGCAATATAATTTGTTTTTTTGGTGCTTTCTTTAGCACTATGCCCATTTATATATTGTAAGGTATAAAGTAATCTTTTATTTTAAAAACATCCAAATATGGA
Organism: Phyllostomus discolor; assembly: GCF_004126475.2. Taxonomy (NCBI): domain Eukaryota; kingdom Metazoa; phylum Chordata; class Mammalia; order Chiroptera; family Phyllostomidae; genus Phyllostomus; species Phyllostomus discolor. Next base: position 45,220,110 of record NC_040912.2, read on the forward strand.
ACTTTCACATTAGGTTTATTCTTGGTGAAGTTCTTCCTTCTGCTCATCAGAACCAGAACTTGCAGAGAATCTGTTGCGTATCGATTCATTCGAGGCTTAGTTTTGCCACATTAGGAATGATGCTCAAAAGTAGTGCCTGGAAAGAGGCCTGATGTTGGCACTTGCAGAACAAAAATAGCCCGTTATGTTATTATTAGCTTAAACTTAGATAAATTTCAGATAAAAAACAAATGATTGATTTTTACCACTGAAATAATGCATTCTTTTACCAGGTAAACATCTGGTGGGTATTGTCTGTATTATTTCAGTTGGAGACCTTTGGTGAAAGTCTTTCCCTACTCATGAAATTCTTTCAGATTAGACTGTACAATGTAATGAGGCCTGATAGTTTAAGAAAACAAAGTAAGAGTCATGGAGAGCATTTTAACTTTGCATTTAATGGGACTGGTGAATTTGTTTTTTTCTTGTTAAGCATGTTATATAGTGGTAATCTTAACTAGTTTTTTTATCTTAACTAGATTCGAGTGAGAGATGACAAGATGCCTTTGGCACACCTTGCAATAGCTGTTGAAGCTGTTGGTTGGGCACATCCAGATACAATCTGTCTCATGGTTGCAAACACACTGATAGGCAACTGGGATCGCTCTTTTGGAGGAGGAATGGTAAGTGATTTTAAGATTTTAAACTGACAAGACAGAACTTCTGTACTATAAATTTTGACTTTTAAAAATATAGTTGATCCTGATTGCATCCTTGACCAGAAAAACATTTTTTTCTTTTGCCATAAAGTTTATTAGTGGGATAATTGGGCCAGATTTGAGTAAGGATAGAAGGATTTGTTAATAGTACTATATCAATATTAATATCCTAATTTTAGTAATTGCTGTGAAGTTAATTTCTTTGTTTTTCAGAAGTGCACACTAAAATGTATTTAGGGGTGAGAAAAGCATCCCATCTGCAATGTACTCTCAAATAGTTGAAAAAAAATGTTAAAAGAAATGATGAAGCAAACATGGTAATGTAAGAAGTGTTAGGTAATTTGGATAAAGGGAATTTTTACTGTTTTTGTTAACTTTTCTATAGTACAAAGTGTATATTTGTACTCAAAAAAGTTCAACAAAATACATTTTGTATGTTAGGTTTCACATGCAATATATTTAATTTCAAATCTTTAAGCATACGTAGCCAACAGGCCTCTACAGATTGATTGGGTTGGTAACACAATGTATTATTTTAGAAGTGGGTGCAACTACTATGTTAATTATAGGGATTCATTGCTTTATACATTATGAATTTATCTGGGGATGCATTGGGCTGATAAGTATAATTCTTAGTCTTATTTTTAAATTTTTATTGAGATGGATGTCGATGGGTAAACTGAGAAACTCCGCCTCTTAGGGCATTCACTGTTTGCCTCATATTTCATTTTCTTTCTGGTAATTTGGACACATTTACCTACAGTTCTTCTGGACATTTTTTTTCCTTACAGAATTTATCTAGCAAGCTGGCCCAGCTCACCTGTCACAGCAATCTCTGCCATAGCTTCCAGTCTTTCAACACTTCCTACACAGATACAGGATTATGGGGAATCTATATGGTTTGTGAACCAGCCACTATTGCAGACATGCTCCATGTTGTTCAGAAAGAATGGTGAGAAGATAAGTCTTGCCCAGAACTCACATTTTAGATTAGTTTCCTCTTTGCACTTTTGGTGTTTTTATTAGCATTTAATCAAAGAATATTAGTAGCAGCCCTGTTTTCAAGATCACAGATGTTTCTTATAAGTCTCATATGAAGCTAAATTGATTTCATACTATAGAATATTTTTAAAGATTTTTTTAAGATTACTTTAGGAAGGAGATCCTAAAAGTTTAAAATGTTTAAAACACCATCTAGAAGTTTGGAAAATCTGGAAGGTCTATGTTAAAAACTGAATCTGAAGTTGCATTGCTGAAAGAAAAATGTAGTGTTTTGTAGTCAAAACTAGTACCTTGAGACAAGTATAAAGGCCCAAGCTTCTTGGGAAATGTTCCTCCATCATTTCCTTTCTTCTGCCATTTTTAAATGACTTTTTTTTTACATCTCTCTAAATCCAGTTGTAATTATTATCAGGTTGTTATTATTATTATCTAGGTGTAATTGTTACCAGGTTTAAGTAAAATTCAACTGGATTCTTTTGAGAAACCAGTTACCCACTGACCTATCTATCCTCTAGCATATCAGAGCTTAGCAGATGGGAATTTGTGAAGTCTTAAAATTATTATAGCATTTCTCAAAATGGGGTTAGGCTATTTTTATATTGTACTGAACTTCTGTCTGCCAGTCATATCATTTTTTAGAAACTGACAATACCAGGAAAATAATCAGTATAGGTTAGCTTTTGTTTAGATAGTGGGATCATTAGTAACTTCAAGTTTTTTATAAGTTGAAATCAAGCTGTGGTATAATACATAGATACAGCAGTATGTCTTTAGTTCATCACCACAAAATACATATTCAAACTGCTTGACATTTTGACTTTTCCAATTGGTTTTTAGGATACGACTCTGTACAAGTGTCACTGAAAGTGAGGTTGCACGAGCCAAAAACCTTCTGAAACAAACATGTTGTTACAAACTTGATGGTAAGAATAAAAATTTAAGGCCTGTTTTCAAAAGGTTGATCTATATTCCAATGATTAACTTTTCTTTCTCTTTAAACAGGTTCCACTCCAATCTGTGAGGATATCGGCAGGCAATGTTATGCTATAACAGAAGAATTCCCATCCCTGAGCTTGAAGCAAGAGTTGATGTAAATACTGTAGTTCTTACACACCATTGGGTCTTGTGTAAAAGAATTCTTGTTAACAAAGCTAAAAAAGTATGTGTCATTACAGGTATAGAATGCAAAAAGCTCTGAATGCTAGCATGTTCTCTATTTCAGGCTGTGAATGCTGACACAATCCGAGAAGTATGTACTAAATATATTTATGATAAGAGTCCAGCTATTGCTGCTGTTGGTAAGCTTGGCTATTTTTCTCCTATACAGAAAGTTGGCTAAGTATTTTCCTTTTAGTCAGTTTTAACTGTTTTTCTTTTTTACTCCTTAGGTCCCATTGAGCAACTACCAGATTTTAACCAGATTCGCAGTAACATGTGCTGGCTTCGTGATTAAAATGCTCTTAATAAAAGTATTTTGAATGTACATATTTATAAAATTTAACAGAGGCTAGCAAGTTTTAAGCTATTAACCCCTACAGAAAAAAATTAAAATGAACATACATACTTGAAAATTTGAATGAGACACTGTGGCACAGTTTCAAAAGGATGAGACTAGCCAGTGCATGGCAGATCTCTAAGAAATTATGTTGGAATGGCATACTCTCAAATCATCACAAGTATAATTTTAAGAATGAAAATCTATAAAGTATTTTCAGTTTTATTATAAAAATGCACACATAACAAAGATTGTCTTGTCATTCTTGGCTCTACTTGCATTCAGTACTTGCTCTTGAGCAGCTTTCTTTGCTTTTACCATCTCAACAAGTTCCTAGGAAGGGACAAAGGTGGTATTTAGAGTTGGTAGACATTTTTAGTGCTTGGTATAAATATGAAAAACATTCAAATTGGGTAAGTCTATAAAGACACTACTGAAAAGGTTGCTTTTTACTAACTGCCAGAGCTCTGAAAGTTTCTAAGATCATTTCTTTGTAATTTTGGCCCCATGACTATTGTAGTATGGAAATAAGCAAAAGTCTATAAATAGCTCAAAAAAATCTACAACCTTATATCGTTCATGCAGTCCTTCCTTTGTCCTGCCAGGCACTGCTTCTGCTATTTTTTCCCATCTTTCAGGTGTATTTACTGGTATGTTTTCAAGGCTTGTTCCAAAAGCTTCTGTTCTTCTGTTGTCCAAGGGGTGAAATCTGTGCATGGACCTGTTTTAAGAAAAAATTCTTATTCACACAGTGGAATATTATTCAGCCTTAAAAAGAAATTTTGACACATGCTACACTATGGGTGAGCCTTGAGGGCATTAGGCTGAGTGAAATACAAAAAAGGTGAGCATTGTGTGATTCCACTTGTATGAGGTACTCAGAATAGTCAAGTTCACAGAGACAGAAAGTAGAATGGTGGTGCATGGAGGGACAACAGGGAGTTGTTTAATAGGCATTGAGCTTTAGTTTTCCAAGATGGAAAGAGTTCTGGAGAGCGGTTGCACAGCAGTGTGAATATTCTTAATGTTATTGAACTGTATGCTTAAAGGTGGTTAAGATACTAAATTTTATGTGATACATGTTTTATCATAATTAAAAAGTGAATAAAAAAAGAAAATCCCAATTATACAAAAATGTCTTGGAACACCTTTCCAATGAGTCTTTTGGTGCACAAGTATCTTGGTAAGTGCCCATTCAAATCATGTGTAATTTTAAACTTTTAGAGATGAGACACATAAACACCTGAGTGTTTAGAAGAGGGAGAAAAATCTAGGTAGCTCAATAGGAAACAGCTGCCTTATATTGCTTGTTTCTTACAACCTTACATACTCACTAAAGTTTTTTTTGTTGTTAAATCATATTTATCTAGTTCCTTACAGGATTAGTGGAAAGAGCTACCTCACAGTTACAAAACTTTAGCTACATGAGATCCTGGAAACCATTCTCAGTTTACACAGGAGGACACAACTACTGAAAGTGAGTGAAGTGCTCAAAGTTTCAGTGCTGTAGAGGGAAAGTGAGCTTAGATTCCCGTGTTCTAGTGTGGTACATTCACATCTAAAAACTTGTGGAGCCAGTGCCAGGTGCCTCTATTAAACTAAACCTTTACTGTTTGAGACATTATATACATACCAGAAAAAAGAAAGATTCCTTCCTAAGGATGTAGTGTTACAACATCCCACCTCTTCGTAAGACAATATTAAATGGTTAAAAAAGATGACTGGTTACTCTAAGTTAATAGATACTTGCAGTTTAATTACTTCACGCCATGCAGTGAGAATGCAGTAACACTTATCCTACCAGCAGTCTGACTACCACTTGAAATTTTTTCCTGTGAGATATGCTACAACGTGAAGCCTAGAAACAAGTTACTAAACATACATACAAACACATACTGTGACAAGTTAAACAATACTACCACACCAGCTCATAACGCAGAGAATTTGTATTTGAAGACAGATTAGGAACTTTTGAAGTCAGCTTTTAAGTTATAAGAAGCCATTAGCAGAATTTCCTTTTACTGGTCCTCTGCCTACATTTAACACCATAGACTTAATTCATTTCCTCTCTTAGGAAAAAGATGTAACATAATTTTCTGTTGTTCTCCAATTCACAACACCAAAATAAATGGACATGTAATGCTGTAAAATTCCCAAGAAAAAACACTATTAAAGTGGTTCCTAGCTGGTATAGCTCAGGGGATTGAGTGCTGGACTGTGAACCAAAGGGTCGCCAGTTCAATTCCCGGTCAGGGCACATGCCTGGGCTGTGGGCCAGGTCCCCAGTAGGGGGCGTGTGGAAGGCAACCACACATTGACATTCCCCCCCCCCCCCCCAAAATAAAATCTTAAAAAAAAAAAAAAATTGGTGCCAGCTTGCTGCTTACTGGTGCAATTAGAGAGGAGACTGTCCATTAGGCCCCATCAGAGGTGAAGAGGAGTCATGCCCACATTCTTGCCCTCACAGGGTCACCCCTCTCACAGAAGACTGGCTGCCTCCCACATGGAAATAAGCCTGAGAAGAAAGGGCTGAGAACAGTGTGCTCACACCTGAATGTTGTCTGCTATTTTGTGGAAGGCATAAGGGAGCAGAAGGAAAAAAAACTACAAACTGCCCTCCAGCTATACGGAACTTCCACTTTGGTGCTTACCTTAAAACCCAAAGATGCCCAACCCAGACCGCCCAAAAAACCCCTGATTTTTGCAACTGCAGGATGCATTTTTCCTCTTTATAGAACATTGTAAAGTCTCAATATTTTCAAACTGAATTTTGGGATAATGAACTAGTCTAGGAGCACAGGAAAGTGTGACAGACTAGAGGACGGGGCCAGGGTTACACGTAAAGTCAAGGCTATTAGCTAATCCCAAAATATATATTTGGAATGGTGATCTGGAAAGCATACCCAAGATTAGCTTAGGGAAGAAGGACTAGTGGCTCACAAATGCATGAAGGGAAACAACTTTCCTCAACTTGCTCAGAAACTCAACAGAAAAAAATGTCACATCCCACAACACACATACATGACAAAAGTTCCACAAAAAAAATACTCATAAAATGGGTGTAATATGCTCTGACACCTTCTGTTCATAACCCATTAAATATATTTCATAACCCGCTTATGAAGGAGGCTTAGGGAGTCTAGTCTGATTTTCCGTTGAAACACACTGGTCCAGAGCAATCAAATTAGCTAGAATAGCCAGACAATCTCAGCACCCTAACAGTTTTTTCACTTCTTTTACTTTGAAATAATTTCAGAAGAGTAATAAAGAATCCCTACCTGTTCTACCCTGACTCCCAATATGTGAAACACTTCACCATACTTGCTTACTCTTTCTGTATACACATTTATGTAAGCTGCATGACATGCTGTCCCTTATTTCTAAGTTCTTCCATAAAAACAAGATCATTTTCTTAGTTACAGTGTACTTTTCAGTCAGGATAGGTCTAAAGATCTATCCAATTTCAACTGCCCCAATATCTGCCAGCAGTGATTGTAAAATCTGGTGAACAAAACAAATACACCCCTCCCCTAAGGACACTGTGGAGAACTGCACTTCTCAGTAGCGTTAAACTAAATTCATGACTGTCCTGAATGCTTGCTTTACACCTTCCAGTCTGCTTAACCACTATTTCCAATCATTCTGAACACAGACCTTAGGTCTTGTATATCTTCACACAGTGTGGATACATGGCTAGCATTTTCTACTTACAGAAAAAAATTTAATTACCTTCAAATCGTTCAGAAGGTTGCTGCATTGTCTGCTTGAGGGCACCCAACTCCATGTTCTTTTTTTAATTTATCAAAAGCCTTTTTGTTTATGTCATCTTTTTGATGTGGGTCTGAAGAATGAAAAAATGTAAATATATTACAGATCACCTCATTAGTCTTTCATTACTTGTACAGATTATTTTTAAAAGTACTCAAGGTATCAAAGAAACAAAACTGTAATTCACAAAGTTTTTGAAGACTCTTTGCTTTGCTGATAACATCTTGGCGGTTCTCTTCACTCCGAGAAGAAGAATGTATGTTCATGTAATTAGCAATAACTTCCCATCTAGAGCAATCAATATGATAGTAAGGAAAAGAACCTCCAAAACAAAAACCGAATGACACATTTCTATTTATTTAAAATATTTTATTTTTAGAGAGAGGGGAAGGAAAGGAGAGAGGGAGAGAACAATGTGGTGGGTTGCCTCCTACATGGCCCCCTACTGGGGGAACAACTTGGCTTGCAACCCAGGCATGTGCCCTAACTGGGAATCGAACCAGCGACACTTTGGTTCAATCCACTGAGCAACACCAGCCAGGGCTGACCCTTACATTTTTAATGCAGAGGGGTCAACTATAAATCTATAGACCTAGCTCTAAATTGGTCTAATTATCACTATTGCCTATTGTTTTTGCTTCTGTAAGATTTTGTGTACAAATCAATGGAAATAAAACCTCACATTTGTGTATCCCACCATTTGTACACATACTTAGGAGATAAATGACCCTGAAAACAGCTTTAGTTTCCTGATCTTATAAATGAGGGAGCCTGGATTTCTAAGACTTCTTGAAGTTCTAAAGGCAAAACTTTGCAATAAGCTCAGGTTTGAAGTGAGAAGCAACAATGAATTAATATTGACACAGACTCTAGTCCCTAATACAAGCCATGATGGAATAAGCCAACATAACGGCCAAGGTTTGTCTCATAATTTTTAACTTCCTCAGATACTGATGAAGCATCCTGCTGTGTGTGTGTGTTGGTGTAAGTTGTCAAGACTAGTAGGTTCAAAATACACTCTGCCTTTCATACTTCCCACTGTGGCACAGAATTTAGTGGAAGACAGTCTGTCCAGACTGAAGCTTATCTCTGGAAGTTCCTGCTATAACCAATGCTGTTAGTTGGATATTTGTCTACATTATCCCCAGGCTCCAGTATGCAATTAAGAGAAATTTAATTAAAATTAGCACCTTGAATTTGTTCCAGCAGGGAAGAGGTTCACAGCTTTTATTAGTAATTGCAGATCATCTTCTGACCAGTTTTTGCTGCCATTTCCACCTCCGCCAGTTGATTTCTCTGCATTCTTAGATGCTTGTCTCATTCGAGCCTCAGCTTCCTCTTTCTCTTTTCTAATTTGCTCATTTATTTCTTCTATCTACACAAAATAATAGGTAAGCCAGGGACTTAAAGCATCTTGCTACTCTACACTCCTTTTCTGGGTGGGGTCTGTGGTTCTTCTCAACTCTCAGTATTGTCCTGACAACGATGCAGGGCAACCCCAAGACTGGCATCAGCTTTTCATTCGGGCTTATGGGCGGCCAAGCTCTGCTTAAGGAACCAAAAACCACTCTTTGCCTGACCCACCTTCTATTTCTATCATGCGACTTCTACTTGCCTTGGACACTACTTGTCAAGCCTCCAGTCACTAGGTTATTCACACACGAGGCCATTTCAAACCTTTAAGCTCATACCCACTCTTTCAGCAGGTAATTTCAATTATTTTTCTACAAAAAGGTAACACAGTAAAGTGGCCTCTGTTTTAACTTGAGGTTTTACCCTTTACAATGTTACTTACAATCTGTAGTCAGACATGCACAAGTGAAAAAAGAAAACCTTTACGTGACTTTGTTGCTTCTGTGGGATGCTCTCTTGGAGTCATTTTGGACTCCTTTCCTCACTTCAATTCCTCAGAACTGGTCACTAAATCCCAACAATTCCAATGATTCCCATCATTACTCTCCCAGTTCAAGCCTTCCAGTGAGAGTCTTATAACTAGTAACTTACACTTACCTAATATGTCCTGCCTATCAAAGATTAATAGTGCAGTGGTAACCCTTTCCTATTCAAAGATCTCTAGTAATGGAAACCAGCCATCATGGTATTAAAAACATGCTTAACTTGGTGCTACTTTTCCTAACCAACTTCATCTCCCCTTAACTTCCTACTGCTCCCTGTATTTTACAGTTCATGCTGTTGCCCTGACCTTCATTTTTCACACTGTCCATCCTTTAGGCTGGCTCAAACCCTCCACTGAGCCCTCCCTGACCACTCCAACCTGGGGTTGGCACTTCCTGTCTAACGTACAGCATTTACTGTGGGCCCCTCATTTTTTGGTCCTTAGGCCTTTTCTCTTCAGCCTAATTGTTCCTGAACTCCTTTGTGGTAGCCATAGCATTTGGCATTTTGACAGAACACCTAGGCACAGTGCTATGTATAGTAGGTACTAATACTTGTTGCACTGAATTGAATTTCTGGGCCTCTTTTATCATCCATAAAATGTTGAGATTAGGCAGAACAAATATATCTTTTGGTTCTAAATATCCTACAAAAATATTCAATGAATAGTCAAGTATTTTTTTCTAAGAATGATTTAAAAAAACTATGAATAATGTGTTAGGATAACACAAATCAAACATTATACATTATAACCATATACACTAAATGCAATTTAAATCAACAATAACACTTACTGTAAGCAAAGCAGAGGAGGGACCCAAGAGAAATGCCCTCTTTGCCCTGGTAGTAACTTACATGTTAGGTGGGGAAATACTGAGGTGAAAGCAATACAATAAGCAGAAATATATGCTAAATACAAAGTAGGAGTGATATATTCTTCTATTACCTGTTTTTCCAGAGCAGCCTTTCCTACTTCTTTTGTAGATGATGTGAGTGTGTCATTCAAGCACTGTAAACTAAGGGGAAAGAAGGGATGAAACTTTATCCCAAGCCCAGGAGAAGATTTCAGTATTAGTTCTACAGTTATACCTTGCTAATTCAAGGCGATCACAGAGTTTTTCCACTTCTTCCATCATTTTAACCCGCTCTGCCTCATTGTCAGAAAAGTGGTTCCAGGTCTAAAAGCACAAACATAAACATTTTCATCTTGTATCTACTGATACTCAAAAATACATCCATAGACACAATTAAAAAGCACAAAGTTCTCAAGAGGTTCATGAGGGGAGCATATCGTCTTCTGACCATCAACAACCACACTTCCAGGGTACCTCCCATAGCTCTTCCTGACCTCCTAGCAATAAAAAAGACATTAACAAGTGGGTGGGAGAGCAAAACAAAAAAGGTGATGGTGCAGAAGAACTTTGGATATTATAAAAGTCAGAATATTCCTCTGAGAACCACTTAAGAATCAAATGACTCAATCTTATATGACTCAAATTAAAATCCCTTTAAGCTGCCTATTCTAAGTAGTGTGTTGTGGGCCAAACTATAAAATTTCCTGGATTATATTATTATTTAATCCTCTCCTGAGGATGTGTTTTATTGATTTTAGAGAGGAAGGGTGGGGGGAGAAGGGAAGAGGGAAAGAGAAAGAAAGAGAAACATCAATCAGTTGCCTTCTGTGCATGCCCCGACTGGGGAACAAACCTGCAACCTTTTTGTGTACTCCACAAAAAGGATGATACTCCAACTAACTGACTCACCTGACCAGAGCTGGAAATATTAAGTTTACTGAAACTAAAGGAAAAGGTGATGTGTTAAAGAATAGGAGGTATCAGAAAAATTCGATTAAAGATTATACTTAGAATGGAACATTGTGATGTATCTGGATGTACAAGAATTGGAAAGTACTTCCCATGCTGCTGACACTTAATGCCTTCCATTCCTCACTTTTCTTTGCTTCCTTAATCCACGTAGTTTGGCTCTCACTAAGGTTCCAATTCGTCTTTTACTGTTCACACTTCCCTAGGCTTCCAAAAGCACTACTGATTTTCTTCCTACTTGTCTGGGTCACTTCTTTCAGGCTCCTCTTCCTTGTTAGTACCTTTAGTATTGCAGTTTGCCAGAGTTCCACCCTCCATTCTCCTCACTGTATTGTCTCCCTGGGTGATCTCATCTACTCACAAGGTTCCCAGTGCCACTGAGATGTGGGTGATCCCACTCTTGAATTCCAGACTTGTACACCCTATCACTTATCTTCATTTGAATGCCTCACTGTGGTTAAGAGGCCTGAAACTGAAATCATCATCTTGCCCACCTTTTACCTCTTCCTCTGTTTTCTATTTTACTGAATTATACTGTCATCCAGCCAGTGTCCCATACAAGAAACCAAGACATATTAACCCTCACTCCTTCTCTAATACCTCCAACATATAATTGATACCCAACAGATAGCAGCCTATTCTGTCTCCTAAATACTGGTTCATTTCATCTACATTTTTCTACTCCTATCATCTCTATGGCACTAAGGTTCTTGCCATAATACTCTCACTTGGATTATGATGAAAGTCTCCCAATTAGTTTCTCTAACCACTACGGCTCTCCCCTACTCCCCCGCACTCCTGCGTCTCCCTACCACTACCAGTCTCTCTACACATCTTGACTAAAACCAACTCAGCATCAGATTAAATAGCAGACATATAATGTCCTTCAAGATCTGGCTCCTTCTTACCTCGAGTGGTCTCTGGCTCATTAAACCCCATTCCTTTGGAACACTGCATTCTCTCAATGCTCTGTGATATCTTATTGCTAATTCCTCACACCTTCTGCTTTACCTGATTAAATCCTACTAGATCCAGAAAGCCTTCCCTGACTACCTTTTTGGTACCTTCTCATCCTACTACTCATCTTATAGTGTTGGAAACAGCTGTTTGTCATTCTCCATCATTAACCAGCAGACTCCTTTAAGGTCAAGGACTGTGTCATCATTATATCCACATCAATTATAACTGCTTGGCACATTATAAGTACTCACCGGATATTTGATAAATGAATAACTGAACTCATGCTGGAAAGGGGCAATAAAACAAAGTTACCAAATGCCAGAACTTTTAACCTCATTTATGCATCATCTCTAAGAACTATTCAAGCTTTTTATTTTCTGATTGGCCTTTTAATTTTTTTTTTGCTTTCACATTATATGCCCAATGTGCCAAGTACTACATGTAAAGCACTACATGAAGATCTCATTTAATCTTCACAACTCCATCACTAGACATTATTTCAGCTACTGTGTAGGTAAAGAAATTGAGGAACAAAGGGGTCTGAGGCAACAGCCTGAAGGCCACAGATAGTTAAGTAGAGAAGGACTTAGATCCCAGGCTGCTTGCCCTGAGCCAATGCTCTTTACCACTACGATATACTGCATCCTTCTCAAAACAATTTTCTAGGTAAAATCTGAGGAAAATATTTTGTATTTTCTGATAAGGAACAGTACTGGTCTTTGACTCTACCACTTTAAATGTAAGAACATCTCTTGGACAAAATCACATTTGAAAACTTTTGGGGTTTTTTGATCAATATTTTTAAGTGAAAAATACATTTGAATGCAAACTATCAGTACTCACCTAAATGTTACCCCTTTATTTAGATAAAATAAAAGCTTTTAAATTCTTTAAAAAACCAAGGTTTAACTTCTAAAATAAACCTTTTCTAAGGTAAGAATTAATTCTACACAATTAAGGAAGTGACCAGTCAAAAGCAAATTGTGGCACATTATCAGAACAAATAATATGGTTCCTCTAACAAATGAATGGCACTGGAGGAAGGAGGGAAGATGGTGATACAGGGAGTCTGTCATCAGGCTCCACAATTAGCCAACAGAAAACTGAAGACTCTGCAAATATCTTATTTAGATCCTAACTTGAATAAACCAATTAAAAAAGACATTGCTCAGATAATCAAGAAACTACAGACCAAGTATTAGAATATTAAATAAGTTTCTTAGCTTTGAAAATGGCATGTTTAGATAAAAAAAAATCAGAGTTGCATACTGAAATATGCATGCATGAAATTTTTAAAAAGTGAATTTAAAAACATTTACATTTTGAGATAAAATGTGTACAACACTTTAATTTGCATGATATAAAAAAGAAATATTTTGAAGTTTAATCAGCAACTTTATTTATTTGTTACCTAGTTTGTTCAGTCAGCCTGACATACCTTGCATGAGTTTCGAAGTTTTTGCCTTTCCTTTTTTATGGCTTTTTTCTGGATATCTTTTTCCTTCTTTGCCAATAATGCTTGTTGTCTAACTTCCTTTCTTCTTTCTCTTTAGCTAATCGAGCAGCTTCTAATTCAGCTTGTCTTTGCTTTAAAATGGGAGTAAAATCATTTTAATAAGAAAATTAGAATTCCCAAATGCTCTATAATCTTATTTAAAAAATGCAATCTTTTAATAAATTAATTTAGAAAAAAGATGATATGTCAAACTTAATGAGACTGAAGGTTTGAATGAGGAGAAATGCAACTGTAAAGTTCGACAAACATTGATTAGAAATAAAAGATACATATTAGAATAAGCATGTACTAAAGAAATTTTTATGACATCATGTTTATGACTACAAAGTTTACTGGTAAGGAAGAATCCCTCTAGCAATTGTACGAGTTATGATTCATCACGTAGCACCTAATTCTCTGCTTCCACATTATGTATTTGTTTCAATGAGACGGGAAAATTATTTTATGAAACATTTCAATTCTAACTTTATCAAGGTCATCTACTTTTTCTTTAGCTTCTTGTTCCTTCCGTTTTGCTTCTGCTTTTGCTTTCTTTTCTGCTCTTTCTTGGCCTTTTCTTCTTCCTTAAATTTTTTTATTCTTGGATCACAGATATATGCATTATCTACCAGAAAAAATTCAATCTTTTGAATTTCTAACATTTAATTAAAGAACTTAGCCCGGCTGGCATAGCTCAGTGGATGAGCACGGGCTGTGAACCAAAGTGTCAACAGGTTCGATTCCCAGTCAGGGTACATGCCTGGGTTGTAGGGCCATGACCCCCAGCAACCGCACACTGATGTTTCTCTCTCTCTATCTCCCTCCCTTCCCTCTCTAAAATAAATAAATAAAATCTTAATAATAAAAAAAACTTAAGAAAATCATTATACTTACCAACTAATGTTCTTATTCTGTTCATTTCTTCTTTTTTTCTTTGTGCCCTTGTTGCTCTGTTCTGCTTTTCAATCCATCTCCTCTCATCGCGACTATAAAATAGAAATATTGGAAACAAAATATTGCTCATAGGTAAGACTAAAAATATAATATAATTTTTATGTAAATAATGTCTGAAAAACTTATAATGCTATGTAACTATTAACATTAAAGTGTGATTCTACTTATAATTCATTTGGGTTATATTTTTGGAATATTTATGTCACCAAATGTCCCAAGAAAAATTAAAATAAATGTAGGTTAAGCAACCAGAAGAAAAAGAATTTGTTGAATTGAGCTTTTTGGATAATTCTACTCCTTGAACATTTTCTTAAGTATATCTTACCTGACAACTGATCTGGCCTCATTTAGCTTAACTTGTGAGAAGGGTCTTCAAAATATCAAAGCTCATTTAAAAAGAATACACAAAGAGAAATATAAAAGGAAATATATGTAGTATATTTTTACATCATCACAAATACCAAGAAACTAACTAAATATCCTTCCTTAATTAATGATTTATATACATACCATATCGCTTTTTTCTTTTTCTTCTTCATCTAAATAAGAAATTCTCTCCAGAATCAAATTATACCTATAAGCAGAAGTAAAATCCACAAGAACAAATCAACTTTTAAAACTTAACTTAGAATATATAATTTTAAAAACATTAATGGCAAGTGGATGAATTCATTTCAATAGATGCATCCACTCTCTTTTGGTACTGAATTAACACTATGCTCAAATCTTTCTTCTTTTTTTAAATGACATTGTATTTGGTATGAAAATCTAAAATATACTTATCATTTCCCCTGATCAAAATCATACCTCCCTGCTATTCCTTCTGTTAGGTTTCTCCCTTGCTGGGGATTTGTTAAATTTTCCCTGCCTCCACCTTTGCTAGTCTGCCAAGTCTTAAAGTAACCACAGTAGTGGCTATTTATCTCTGGTTTGCATCTTCTGAGCATAAAAGCAAGTACAACTGATAGAGCTAAATTTAATCATTTTTGTTCTACAGTGATTTTATGTTTCAATTTACCATATACTTAATGAGAAAATACAGCACATATAAAATAACCACAGAATACTGTGCTTATTAAAAATTAAGAAATTAGTTATAGAGACAAATAGTACTGTTTCCTCCACATGTACCTAACTACTTTTAATAGCAAGATAGCTAAACGAATATGTATTTATTTTTATTCAGTTCAAATGACTTCTCAATTTCCATTTTTTATCACTACAGTGTGTTTGATATCTAGAAATTTGAATAATAGAAAACATTAAAAAATCCTGAAAGTCTAAATATCACATAGGAGGTAACACAGTGTGAAAATATGCATTAATTCCTGAAAAAGTACTTTTGTTCAGTGAAGGCTCTCCCATACCTTAATTAATTTATGAAGAGTCAATTAAGTACTTACTGAACACATATGCTTTTTAAAAAAATGACAGCATCATAAAAATCAGTGTATTTACTTACCAGAAAGAATAAAATGCATCTACATCTTCAAATGATGAATTCATGTCGCCTAGTTTAGGGACATTTTTTTTATTTGACCATCTGAAATGTTAAAAGAAAGAAAAATTCAATTAAAAAATCTGGTACAAAAGTTCAACAGACAAATGAATCTATTAAAAACAATAAGAGTTTTTATTAATCCCCCAAATCTCCCTCTCCTAGATCCTCTAGTACTAAGAGATAAAGCTGGAAGATTATGAAACAATGTAGGTGCAACAGAGGACAAAGGTGGATGGGAGAGAAAATAATGAAATGGTGTTTTAACCATCAGGTTATCTTTAATTCTGTAAGTTGTAGGGTTGTAGCAGCTGCCCGGGGCTGGCTAGGAAAAGTAGGCACTAAAGCCCCCTTTTCCAAACTCACTTGGCTCCTGCCTGTAAACAGGCAGTACAGAAGCAACCTACATAGGCCTAGCTTTTAAAAATTGTTAATACTCACAGAGGAGACAGAGTTCCATCCCCTCATTACTACCATTTGCTCCCAAAGAGGCACGACTTAGGTTCAGCACTTTATCTAGCACATATGTCACATAATGAAGGATCCTAAGGTTGCTTACTGACATATTTTCCATTCTATAAAACCATTCCATTAACAAATAGTATACTGCTTTTTTATTCTTTCACCACCTTCAGCACTGTTAAAAAACAAATGTGAGAAGAAAGCCTAGAAGAAATATCAGGCCATACCAAATGGCTAACCAAAGTGGTTCTCAAACTTGGCTGCACATTAGAATCACCTGGAAACATAAAAAACCCTATATGAATTCCAAAACAATTTCATTGAAACCACAATCTCTTTGTGGAACCCAGATACCAGAACTTTTTCACATTCTCCAGGTAACGCCAATGTGCAGTCAAGATGTACTCTGTAAAAACTTTTCAATGCAGATGGAACCAAAAAATTTAGAATACTGGGATATCCTATGTAAAAACTGATTTTAAATGAAATAACTACATATGCTTTAATCTTAAACATAAGTCATCCTTCATCAGAGAACCTCATAATAAGATGTTAAAATAAGAAAGCTCTTTTTCAAATGATATGGGCCAAATAGAGTAATGTACCCATTAATAATAAGGAGAAGCAAAAAAAAAAAAAGAGGAATTACTGAGACCTAAGTATCAGTATGACTCTACATAAAGTCAGTTCTGTCCCCCAAAGGAAACATAAAAGAACACATGTCATGACTTATAAAAGAATTTCACTATGGAAGGATAAACTTTGTTTACAGAGCAAAACAGAACCTGGAGACTACAAGAGGCAGGCCCACAGAGCAGTGATTTTTTCAACCGGTACACCACAAGAATTTTTAAAACATGCAATACCTGATTATTTAAATCTGTGGCACTGACCTCTTTTCCCTTAGGTTGTTAAATTAAAAATGACACAGCTGACACAATGACAGCCATCCAGTGTGAATGAGGTCAAAATTATACTTATTCTTTTGTCAGATCAGCAAAATAATATTTTTTTGGTGTGCTGTAGAATTTATTAATTAGTTTATGGATGCCATGAGCTGAAAAAGGTTGAAAATCCCTGCAATAGAGCATAAGGATCACAAGGGGACACCTTAACTCACCTGGAATTCCTTTCAAACACTGGGGAAAACACTTCAAAGAAATTGTCCTTGGCTTCACTTTTAGAAGGAACTGAGTTATCAAAAGTAGGATCTACACTGTTAAACGCTCGTCTTTTCACTGGATCAGATAACATTTCATAAGCTGAGGAAAAAATGATAAGGTTACAGTACTGTGACATTTTTTTTTCCTGTGAGAAAATAAACCCTTCCTTTAAAAAAAGTTATTTTTCATATTTAAACATTTTGTATGCTTGGGGATTAGAACTGATTTAGGTAAGGAAAACTCTAGCACTACTGTATATAATTCCTTAAGTGGCTCTTCTGGCCAAGATGGGGGTGTAGGTAAATGGGTCTCACATCCTCCCATAAACTGCATCAAAATTACAACTAAGTTACAAAACAACCATCATTCAGAAATGCTTGAAATCTACCTGAACAGAAGTCCTATAACTAAGGATATAAAGAAGCCACATTGAGACTAGTAGAATGGATAGAGACCCCGAATGAGTTGGTCCCACACCCACATGTAGTGGATTAAAACTGGAAGAAGTATCTCTCCACTGTGGAGGCCTCCCTGGAGGAATGGGATGTCCCAGTCCCACACCAGGCCCCCAGCCCAGGGTTCCAGTGCCAGAAAGAGAAGTCCCCATAACTTCTGGGCTTCTGGATTCTAGGCAATTCCTCTTAAAGGGCCCACACATGGGACCGTTAGTCTTACATGGATTCACTTGCTCTGAGCAACTCAAAAGACACCAGAGACATACAGGGAGGACCTGAATTGTCCAGCATCAAGGTAAAGGTTGAAGGGGCAGCTTTCTCCCTGACAGAAGTGCTAGAAGAGGCCATTGTTCCTTTGCTGAGGCCTCTCCCCACAGAGTCAGCAGGTAGGCACCATATCTGAGTCTTTATCAACCTGGCAACACTGTTCTCCCTGTCCTGGTGATCCCTGAGATCCTGCCCCACCCAACTTGCAGGCCCACCCAAGTTGTTTCCAGTGGCTTTTCTATAGAAACAGCTTGTCTTGGCTCATGCTCTGGACTTTCTTAAAATATTTCAAAGATTCACAAACCTAAACAAGCAGCACCTAGCCTCCACATACCTCATACATATTGCAAAGTGGTCCTAGACCAGCTTTAGTACACTCACAGCTTGGCCTCTCCCAGCACCTCCCAGCCCAGCAGCCATCTGCAGATCGCTTTGCAGCCCATGCCAGGTTGCTCTGGACAAGGCACAGGTGGCAACTGACCTCGGACTGAACCTCCCAGGAGGCCCCAGAATCAATTAACCTAGTGGACAGCTTCAGATCATGCTGAAGCACCACCTAACCACCTCCCTGAACGACAACTCAAGGGCAAACTCATCAGGCACCAGACCCCTGCTGAAGGCAGTCCTGCTCTGTAGAGTGAGCCCCTGAACAGCAGATATCCATGGTGGTCATGGCCAGTCACTGAAACCAATTAAGATGGAGGTAAATTCCTCCCACTAAGGTGCCAAGAGCAATCAAAGCTCAACTATAGCAGGAGAGTGCACACAGCTCATATGGGTCTTGCACCTGGAATGCCCAGCTCAGGTGACCCAAGAGGCCGTGTGCCCTTAGGCCCTACAGGACACCTACTGCATAAAACCACTCTACTAAGACCAGGACATGTAGCAGCTCCGCCTAAAACACAGAAACAAACACATGCAAGCAGCCAAAATGAGGAGAGAAAGAAACATGTCCCAAGTGAAGGAACAAAACTCCAGAAAAAGCAATAAACAAAATGAAGACAAGCAATTGACTAGATGCAGAGTTCAAAACACTGGTCATATGATGCTCAATGATCTTAGGGGAAGAGTAAATGACCTTAGTAAGAAGTTCAACAACATAGAGATAGGAAACATAAAAATGGACACAGAACACATAAAAAAGAACCAGTCGGAAATGAAGAATACATTACAGGGAATCAACAATAAAGTAGATGGCCCTGGCCGGTATGGCTCAGTTGGTTGGGCGTTGTCTTAAAAAGCTAATGGTTGCTGATTTGATTCCTGATCACAAGCCTGTGGGTTTGTTCCCTGGTCAGGAGCGTATGAGATGCAACCTACTAATGGTTCTCTCTCACACTGATGTTTCTCTCCCTGTCTTTCTCCTTCCCTTCCCCTCTCTAAAAATAAGTAAAATCTGAAGATAGTTTAAGGGGCCTCTGGGACAACCTCAAGGACATCAACATTCACATCATGGGGATGCTGGAAGGAAAAGAGAGAACAAAAACTGAAAACCTATTAAAAAAAAACAATAGGAAACTTCCGTACACTACTGAAGGAAAACGATACACCAAGTCCAAGAAATGCAGAGTCCCAAACAAGATGAAGGCAAGGAAGCCCACATCAAGACATATCACAGTTATAGTGCCAAAGGTTAAAGACAATCTCAAAAGCAGCAAGAGAGAAGCAGTTAGTTACCTACAGGGAGCTCCCCTATAATTCCCAGCTGATTTTTCAAACTGTGGATCAGAGGGATTGGCACAAAATCTTCAAAGTGGATGAAAAGGAAGGACTTACAACCAAGATTACTCTACCCAGCAAAGTTATTATTTAGAATGGAAGGACAGATAAAGAGCTTCCCTGGAATATGATAATCAGTTTTGTTTTTAAATATGAATAAATAAATGATTAAAAAAATTAAAACAAAAGATTTTTTTCCTGAAAATTTGGGCCAAAAACATGGGTGCACACTATACACGGCAAAATATGGTAAATCAAAAAGACATATACACCCATATGTTTGCTGTAACATTATTTACAATAGTTAAGACATGAGCCCTGGCTGGTGTAGCTCAGTGGATTGAGTGCGGGCCTTCAAACCAGAGGGTCACTGGTTTGATTCCCAGCCAGGGCGCACACCTGGGTTGTGGACCAGGTCCCTAGTAGGGGACGAATGAGAGGTAACCACACATTGATGGTTCTCTTCTTCTCTTTCTCCCTTCCTTCCCTTCTCTCTCTCTCAAAAAAAAAATGAAAAAAGAAAGAAAGAGAAGAAATAAAGATGTGGGAGCAACCTAAGTGTCCATCAGTAGATGAATGGATAAAGAAGAATACTGTATATGTACAATGGGATGACTTAGTCATTAAAAAAAAAAAAGGAAAAAATGAAATCTTGCCAGCTGCAACAACATGGATGATCCTACAGGGTATTCTGCTGAGTGAAAAAAGTCAGAGAAAGACAAATGTCCTATGATTTCACTTATACGTCAAAATTAAAAACCAAAATAAACAACAAAGCAGAGTAGAAACAGTCTCAGAGATAGAGAGAACATTCTGATGGTTGACAGATAGGGGGTTAGTGAGATTGGTGAAAAAGATGAATGGATTAAGAAGTACAAATTGGTTGTTACAAAGAAGTCACAGGGACGTAAAGTTCAGCACAGGGAATATAGACAGTAATACTGCAATAACTGTATGGTGTCAGATGGGTACTAAACTTATTTGTGTAATCACTTCATAAGTTATATGAATGTCTATCCTTTTGTACAACAGAAACTAATATAATACTGTATGTTAAGTGTAATTAAAACATTATTAAAAAATACTCATCCCCTGAAGAAAAATGAATTGTTAGAAAATTAACTGTTAGATCCTGAGGTTTTGAAAGATCAAAAGACCTTAGGCATCTTGAACATTGTGTGTAAGAGTGGGCCAATGAGTTTGAAAAGTGTGTATACAATCTTTTAACAATTAGCATTGAAATGTAAAATCACATTTAAGGAAACATTTAGAAGTGGTGGTACCTATATTAATCTGCTTAATGAGGATATGTAAATATGTAATATGGCTATGTAAATAGCAATAAACAGTAGTGGGTCCTATATTAGGATATAAACAACATCTTGATGTAAATTAGCCAAACATTTGAGGAACAGTTTAGTCCTATAAAGTACTATTATCTGAAATGGAGAAAAATCTTAGTATTTTCATCATTGGATATAACACATATAAATTAACCTAGGATGAGTGTCTCATAAGATCACCTGGTGCCCTGGCTAGTGTGGCTCAGCTGGTTGGAGCATTGCCCAGTAATGGAAGGGTTGCAGGCTTAATTCCTGGTCAGGACACATACCTAGGATGCAGGTTCAGTCCCACTCCAGGTGTGGGAGGCAACCAATTGATGCTTCTCTCTTGTACCAATGTTTTTCTCTCTCCCTTCCTCTCTCAAAGAAATGAAAAAATGTGCTTGGGTGAGGATAAAAGATTAAAAAAATATATAAAATAATTGCAGAACCCAAGGCCCTAGCTCAGATCTATTGGATGGCACTCTACATGTATATTTTAAAAAAAGTAATCTGGTGATCTAGTTAAAATACAGATTCCGATTCAGCAAGTTTGGTGTGGGGCCTCTGAGCTTCTGCATTTCTGACAAGCTGCAAGGTGCTGCTGATGCTGCTGGTTGGGAGAACCTCACTTTGTGTAGTGAGGCTCCCAGGAAGATTACCAGAAATAACTAGATGTAACTAAAAATGTTTTTAATATGTCATGATATAGTTAAATGAACTACAGTGTACTTTGGAAACCCAATCCCAGCAATGAATAATCATCATTATTAGAAACTCCTGACTCTAAAATATTTTCTTACCTTTAGTTATGCAAGTAAAGTAGTCATTATCGCCTTCTTTTATTGGTTCACCAGCTGCTTTCCGTTTGTCTGGGTGATGCTTTAAAACCATGGCTTTATCTACAAAAGAAGCCAGATTTAGATACTTTGTTCCTTTAGATATCAAAACTAAAAGTAAAGACAAGCTAAACAGACCACCTCTAAAATCACAATGCTAATTTAAAAGTATTTTTTCCTATGGTAAAAGATAAGCTTATATTAAGTGTGGAGATTACAGAGAAACAAAGAATTATTTTAAGTGGCCAAAGTGCCAGCACCTGAAGATGATTACTGTTACCATTTTAGTGTATTTCCACAGACTTTTTTCCCCTTAAGCATATGCTTCAAAAACTTTAAGTATAATCATGCATATATATACACCAATTTATATTCTGTTTTTTCAACCTAACACTACAGTATTTGCATTTTCCATGTTCTTACAAACTTCAAAATAAAAATGATTGCTGGTGCCTAGTACAGCATTTCAAGTAGATTTACCATAATTTATTTAACTATTTCTCTACCACTGAGTATTTAGATTGCTTCAAATTTTCCATTATTAAAAATCCTAACTTAATCATTTTGTAGAGAAGTATTTTTCCATATTCAGGATTTTTTCTTAGGATGTATTTACCGAAGTGAAATTAGCGACTGAAAATGCAGCAACAACGTCCCTTCTAAAGTTAAACCACTTCACACTCCTCTTTGGACATCCTTTTCACTATAGCCCCACCAGCACTAGATGTAATTATTTAAGACTACGCTCATCACTCATGCTCAACAATTCTTTTTTGTTTCTATTTTTCATCCTGTATCTGTGGAGGAAGGAGAAGTTGTCAGTTTTTCTTCTGAGTCTGAGTCACCTGACAATAACAGCTAGCTGTTAACACCTATTGAGCATTTACTATGCACACGGCATGATTTATCAGTTAATGTTTTCAATCATCACATGAGCAAAGTACTATTATTTTCTCCATTTTACAAGCGAGGAACATGAGGCACACAGGGGTTAAGTAACCAACCACTGCAAGCTGTCCAAAGTCCTGACCAAGTCTGGCTCCAACCCTGGCAGCCTGACTCCTCAGCCTGTGCTTATGTGCTGCCTCTCAGTCCTTCATGGTTAATGCTAATGCTTTCCCAGCTGCTGGAAGTGAACTTATGTTTTTAAAAAACATTGTCATTTTTATTTATACTTGCTGATCGTTTCCTTTATAACGTCTTCCAGTACTTATAAACTTAGAAGGCTCTTCATTCCCCAAAAGGTTGATATATGTTTCTAACTTTGTTAATAGTTTGTATTGTTAGAATAGAAAATTTTTAAAAATTCTTTAAATCTTTCTGGAACTTCTGTATAAGTCAAACAAATTTATCTAAAGTTCTCATTTTTCAAAGTCCTAATCCTATCTAATAACCCTTCCCTTCTCTACTGATTTATGACACCTCATAGTAAATTTTACCAGGGCTGGTTTCTGATGACCTATCCTTGCTTCAGAATTTACTTTAAAATGACCACAGTTTTCCAATATATTTGATGGTAAATTTCAAAATCTGCACATTATTTTTGCACATTTTTCCTGTAACTAAACCACTTGACACAACTTTGTTTTTCTAGGTAGGTCCTATATTGCCTACAAAGATATATTTCTTCCCTTCTTTCCAATCGTTTTCTTTTATTTAATATCTAATTCACTGACCCACACTCACAACACCATATAAAAATTAATGGGTAGGTTAGCTTCCCCCACAGATTTTAATGGTAATATCACCAACACCACATGTTTAAGTTTGTTGGCTGTGGGTCTGAAACACTTTTCAAAGTAGAGAATTAATTGCATTTCTTTTCCAAGTTCTATAATATTTACCAAAAAGAAGTGGATATCTCCTTAGAAAATCACATAATACTATCTAGGCCATAAATAGATTTAGCTATATTAATATATTTCCTAAATTGGATTCCTGAGAGAAATCCTACTTGTCCATGGCATAATTCTTTTAGTAATGTATTATTAAATTCAATTTGCTATTATGTTGGGGATTTTTTCTTTTTCTTTTTTGTATGACATGCATGGATGAGATTTGCTTGTAATTTTTTTTTTTAAAGATTTCCTTATTTATTTTATTTTTAGAGCAAGGGGAAGGGAGGGAGAAAGAGAGGGAGAGAAACATCAATGTGTGGTTGACTCTCGCACACCTCCTACTGGGGACCTGGCCCACAACCCAGGCATGTAACCTGACTGGGAATTGAACCAGTGACCCTGTGGTTCACAGGCCCATGCTCAAGCCACTGAGCTATACCAGCCAGGCTGCTTGTAGTTTTTTAAAGCTCTCCTCACCAGGTTTTAAAAATTTATTAATTAATCTTTATAAGACTTAATTTTCAGAGTAATTTTAGGTTTACAGCAAAATTAAGAGGCAAAGAGACTTCCTATGCCCCCCTACATGCACAGCCTCTCCCCATGCTCCCATCGCCATTACCCACCTGAGCAGTTGGTTACAACTGATGAACCTATACTGACATCATAATCACTCAAACTGCACAGCTAACATTATGGTTCACTCTTGATATAGTACATTCTTTGGGTTTGGACAAATGTACAATTATATCTATCCATCATTATATTATTATACAGAGTATTTTCACTGTCCTAAAAATCCTGTTGTCTGCCTATTCCTCCCTATTCCTAGCAATCATGACCTTTTATGGCCTCTATAGTTTTCTCTTTCTGTGACAAGTTTTCATACTAGGAGTATACTAACTTCACAAAAACAAATGTTCCAAAACAGTTTAAGTTCAGCATGAGAATTTTCAATCCCTTAAATATCTGAAATAATTCACTTATCACCAGAGCCTAAAAATGTTTTTAAGGAGGTAATTCTTTTGTAACTCATACAATTTCTTCTTCAATTAAAAAAGAAGTTAACTTTATCAAGATTTTCAAATGCATTACATTTAATAGTTCTCAATTTAAAATATACAATAAATTTTTTTCTATTTTTCACTATTAGTTTTTGGCTCTCATAAATCCATTTTTGCACACAGTTTTATCTCCTTTATTTTTCTCCTCCATGTTCCTTAGAGATATTCTTTTTCCCATTTTTAAAAAAATAACAATAGTTTAGGGCAATGAACTTATTTATGGTACAGCTCTAGTTGCCACCCCTTAAATTTTGATAGGCAGTGATTGTACTTTCGCAAGAAGAAACTACTAATACAATTTTCACATTTGTCTATGTCCAAAAGAATATATATTCAATTTCCCAAGTGATTGTTTTTGTGGTTTGTTTAATCACATCTACTTTACTGAATTGAGATCAAACTTACACAGAATAAAATATTCAGATTATAACTACAGTTGTCCCTCCATTATCTGCAGGGAATTGGTTCTGGGACCTCCCCAATCCCCTAATACCAAAGTCTAAGGATGCTCAAGTTCCCTATATAAAATGGTGTAATACTCACATATCCTCTTGTATACTTTAAATCATCTCTAGATTATTTACAATACCTAATACAATGCAGATGCCATGTAAATTGTTGTATGTTGCACTGTTGAGGGAGTAACAACAAGAAAAGTCTGTGTGTGTCCAGCACAGATGCAACCATTGTAGGCTTAACTACATGGCACACTTCAGTAACAACGTAATCCTCCTGCTCCCCCTGGAATTTTTTTATCCTGAGGTTGAATTTGCAAATGTGAAGCATGCAGATTCAGAGTGCTGACTGCACTCGGTTCAATTAGTTTTGACAATTGTATACACCCATGTAATTACCACCCAAAAGAAAATACAGACCATTCCCACCCCCACAGAGTTCTCTTGTAACTTCTTCTGGTCAAATCCTACACCATACCACCTGGGGCAAACACTTTCTGATTCCCATCACTATAGATAACTTTTCCATGTTCTTCATGTAAATGGAATCATATACTATGTCTTTCTATCTGACTTCTTTGTGCAGTGTTTTGAGATTCACCACCATTCTCATGTATCAGTAATTTGTGCTCTTTCAAACTGCTGAGTACTCCTTCCGCCATAAGAATGAAGTTTGCTTACCTATTATTACCTATTGGTGAACATTCAGGTGGTTTCCAGTTTGGGGATATTCTGAATAAGGCTGCTATGAACATTTTTGCACAAATGTGTTTTGGGCATATTCAACTTAGCAATTTCTACATATACTGCAAGGACTGACATGTACATTTTTGTTTTTTTGAGCTCCAAGATTTTTCTTACAGTCAAGTACATTATTTTCTCCACTAACACTCAAGAAGAGGCATTTTCACCTTTTAACTGGTTTAAGCAAAAAAGAATTTATTAAAAGTTATTAGGTAGCTCACAAAACTCTGTGCGAGTCAGACTATGAGTCTTGAAGGCTACGTAACCAGGAACAGTAATTAAGTCATACCGGACAGTTCAGAGGTGTGATGATCTCACCATGGTTGGGCACTGTACAAACTGGCCACATGCCACTTCCACTGCCAAAGCATGAGGGAAAGCCATGAGCTTCTTTTTGTACTACTCTTTCACTTTTACTTGTAGAACAGATTCTCTGCAGGTCCGGCTTAATTTAAACATTGTTCCCTTTTGAATTGCAAGTGTGTGCTGAGCAGTGAAACCTAAATCACATGACTACAAATATTCTCAATCTCAAGACACACTTTTTTACAAACCAGGTTAAGTTTTCTACTTACTTGCAATTATTTTTTCTGTACATTTATTCTGCTTTCTTCCTTAGGGAAATCAGGCATCTATCTATTCTTTCCTGAATCTTGGGAACATTACTCAAGATCGTCCTGTTTTCTAATTATATGTCAGCCTTTGAAATTCTAAATTCTGTTTTCAAGTTTTGTTTCCAGGCAATTCTACTTGTTTCACCCTAACCTCTTTCTGTAATGCCTACACCACCCCCAATGCTTTGTCTTCGTATGTAGGCTGTCAACATGCAGTAGATACTTTAGTTTTCTTTTGAACCTTATGAAGAAGTCTGAGAAAGAAGATGTCTCAATTTTTTGTTAGACAGTCTACTCTTATGAGGCACTATTTTTTTTTATCACTGACTTTCCTGCTTAATTATCTTTAATTGTCCATGTATATTACGGGGTCCTGAGACTGTGCTATTTTCTGTTCCCAAGCAGGCAAAAGATGTTACCTGGTATTAGAAATAAGGTAAGAGAGACCAAGAAAATTGTTGGTTTGAAAAAGACACAAAGATAATTTGGGAGCAGCTATTATAAATTTACTGAAATCTCAAAGACTTCTTTTCCTTCTTTCTGCCAAACAAAGTTTCTGGGGTGTTCTGAGAATGTATCAGCAAAGGGGCTTTTACTGTACATTCATACTATTATAATAAAAAGCCTCTAAATATGATTTTTAATTTTAAAGAAGCTTGATATGAAAGTTTTCAGTTTAAATATCAGAAAATATTCTAAATTAAAATTATTAAATTCAGAAAATTAAAATTACTAAAGACTTTTATTCTAATTCAAAGAATATCAAGCCTGCATGCATCATTTACCAGTGTGGCAATTTTACTCTAAGAACAAAATTATCTAGCCCTGGCTGGTGTGGCTCTGTGGATTGAGTGCCCGCCTGTGAACTGAAAGGTTGCTGGTTTGATTCCTGGTCAGGGCACATGCTTGGGTTGCAGGCCAGGTCCCTGCTTGCGCAGTGTGCAAGAGGCAACCGATCCATGTTATCTCTTGCATGTCAAAGTTTCTCTTCATCTCTTTCTCCTCCCCTCCCCCCTCTCTAAAAAATAATAAAATCTTTTAAAAAATTGTTTAAAAAAGGAACAAAATCATTTAAGCAATTGAAATACTACCTTTAGTATTCAAGTACTTTCTCTTAACCTGTTATTCAACTTTTTCAGTAATTTATTCTTTTCAAAAATGCAGAGAGGGAAAAAAAGACCACTAACTTTATTTACTCTTGACTTTCTAAATTTTTCCATTATAGCAATTCATAATACATTAAATAAAAAATAACACTCATGTTTGTAACACAATGCAAGAAGTCTAAGGCTCTCAAATCCTATCAGCCTTACATTTTTATTAGGTTTGTACTAATAATTATAAATCTGAAAATACTAAGTTGGCATTTTTACATCTAGGCAAGGTTTCATAAAGCAGTAGGTAGCAACTATTTTATAGTGACAGAGGTAAGAGAGAAACAGTTTCTTTCTGAATAAACAAGAAGAATATTCAACAGAGAGTGAATTCTAATTCCACTTAATGTTAATCTGTGCACTGGGACTGTAAAACTTTTTCTATATAATAAAAAATGTATATTGCCCTGGCTGGTGTGGCTCAGTGGTTGAGTGAATCAAAGGGTCGCCAGTTCGATTCCCAGTCTAGGGCAAGAGCCTGGGTTGTGGGCCAGGTCCCCAGTAGGAGGCATATGAGATGCAGCCACGCATTGATGTTTCTCTCCCTCTCTCCCTTCCTCTCTCTAAAAGAGGAAATAAATAAAATCTTTTAAAAGAAAAAAACTGTATATTGTGTCAAGACAAAAAAGACTTAACAGAAGCAAATGGATGTTTCCTTCACATTTTTAATCTTTATAGAAAGAAATAATTCTTTTACCTAAAAAAATAAACTATTTTCATAGTTCTA
Source organism: Phyllostomus discolor (assembly GCF_004126475.2). Taxonomy (NCBI): domain Eukaryota; kingdom Metazoa; phylum Chordata; class Mammalia; order Chiroptera; family Phyllostomidae; genus Phyllostomus; species Phyllostomus discolor. The sequence goes on from NC_040912.2 coordinate 45,248,519, forward strand.
AATCACACCTAATTCTTTCACAAATCTACAAGTATCTCGACATGGTTGGTATTTGTATGCTATTCCTTCATATAGTAAGACTTCACAACTACTTCTTCATGGAACATAAATTCCAGGAAAATTTATGTGTTTTACAATGACTATTCATATGCACTAACATATGCTTAGTCTAAAATCATGCCAGCATTTACAGAAATCCAATAATAGGTCTAAAATAATTTAATAAATTCCTTCATTTTGTTAAAAAATGTTGCAATTTCCATTAGTAGAGAAAATTTTGAGTTTATCAACTATACTTAGTGCCAACTAGTATTTTTCAACATGAGATAGATTTCCTTCAGCCATCTTCCTCAAAGTATTGCCAGTACAATACTTTTTCTTCTTGACTGGCTTTGACTCCCTATTTCTTTTCTCTATGGCCATAATCGTACCTTCTCTGACTTCATTCTCTAGAGTGGAGGGCAGAACATTTTTCTAAGATAAAACACAGAAAAGAAATCATCTTCACCCCTTTCATGAAACTTTACTGTTAGGTGAGTTGAATGCTGTAATGTCCATAGGAATGCAAAAGACAGACATTTAGGAGCACTAAGGGAATAATGTTTTGTAAGACATGTGAGGACTGGCTTCCCAACAATACCCCTTGCCCCAACCACCAAATTTTTAAGCTTGTCAATGAAAATAATAATGAAGCATCAGATAACTCTTTCTTGGACAGAAGAGAAAGGGTGGTATCAACAAAAGTGTGACCTACAAAACATCAAAAAAACCTAAGTAGCAAGGCAGCTTCTAATAAGTATAGGTGCCATACTTCTGAAAGTGAAATTGTTTTAAAGCTTGCCATTGGAAGAATGTTCTTTATCCTGTCACAAACATACACACCTAACACCCTGACTTCTTATTGCAGATGAGAAAGTCCACACATGAGAATGACTGCTTTTTCTTGGTTCTGAAGGTAAAGGACAGCGTGGTTATATATTGTTATGACCATATGGCACATGCTATTAAATCTAGAGTTATGGCTATGGACTATGCTCCTGCATATCTTTTCAAAAAGATAATATTTTTCTACCCCAGATATCTGTTTATTTCAAAATAATTAAACACTTACGTGCTGCTTTGATCTGTCTTGGTGTCGCTTTGTATCTTACATGGCCAAGTCCAAGTACTGCATAATGATCTTGGTTCTGATAAAGACACAAAAGGGAGCCAAGTTTAAAATGCAGCAATGTATCCTATGCCTTGTATTTTGGCACCCTAAAACAGTGCTTCCCAAAGTGATGTTGCCATGATATGAGTCCAATGAGACATATTGTATAAAATGGGTTCTGCAGTCATTTAAGTTTAGAAAATACAGGTTCTTGTACAGCCTTCTTGATGATCTGTATACATATAAGACTAATAAAGTCTCTGAGAAGTTCTGCAATTAAGAACAAGCAAGTAAACAGAGACCTGTAAAGTCCAGCATTTTCTAAACTACTTGACCAGAGAACCTTTTTTTCTCTTAAAACCTATTAGTATCTATGGCCATCCTTAAATTAAAGTATAACCAGGAAGAGTTCAGAACTGAAGGGAGCATCCCCGGTACGTTGGGTCAGGGCAGTGATAAGATAGAACTAGGAGCCATGTGGAACAAAGAAGGTAGGCTAAATGGAAATTTTGAGAAATGGAGGGATGAGGCTTTTCTTGATAGAAGTTCCTGCTTTAATTCCTGCTCTTGTTAACATCTTTGCAAATTTAGAAGTTGAGGTAGCAATTGGAGTGAAGGTTCCTTAAGAAGTCAAAGGTATGTCTGGTATTAGAGAATGAGTAGGGAAGGAGAGTTGAGAGCATAAAACATGGGTGAAAAAAGTCAAATAGGGCTGAATGGTTTCCCTTTACATTCAGGATTGCAAACTCCACAGGGCTTGGCTCCTTTGTTATGCCTGACAACCATGCTTTCTTCTAGTTCATTCACTTTTCCACTCACTAAGATTATTACATACCTTTTGTCTTCTAGTCTGTCTTCAGACTTCATGGAGCCTATTCCACCCTCTTATCAATGGCCTTCCTCTTGCTTAACTACAAAATTTAAATTACCCCACTCAAATTCCAGCACCTTTCTACCATCCTATCTGTATCCATAATTTTTTTTCCTTTCCCTTCATTCACAATTGAGAAAGCCTGTCTTACCAAGACAAATTACTCCATCCCTCACCTTGGTTCTGAATCTCACCTTCTCTAAGTCTCCTCAAACACCAGCATCTTTCAGTTATCTCCTAAATCTCAAATGGAGTATTTTCATCAATATAAAAAGATGCTCTATTTTCTCTCATCTTAAAACAATAGCAACAACAACAAACCCTTCCATGACCCCCTTTCCAACGATCCCATTTCTCTGCTGCCTATCAAAGTTAAACTTCGTGAAGAAGCTGTCCCCTCTAGTATTAATTTTCAAAGCACTCCAATCTGGTTCTGCTCTGTCCACTTCCACCCCAGGTGCTACAAAGCTGCTGTCTTCAGGATCAATTCCCAGGTACCAAATCCAAGATCACCCATCTGACCCTACTTCATTTCGTCTCCCAGCAGTAGCACAGCTGACTCTTTTCTTGAAACATTATCTGTTTTCAGTTTCTGTGAATCCACTCTGTTTCCCTCCCACTTTTCAGTAGCTTTTTCAGCCATTCTCCTGGTTTCTCAATGACCTATAGACCTCAGCCCTGAAGTTTCTTTTGGTCTCTCTATACTTTGATTCTAGGTGATCTGATCAAATGCCAAGGCTGGAATATGTTAAGAACTCTGTGAATGCTCACAACTCCCCAATTCACTAGAGCACAGACCTCTCCACAGAGCTCTAGAGGCACAGAGCACCCCCATCTCTCTAACCTCCTAGCCTGTCATTCCCCCCCTGGTCACCCATTTCCAAACATCTGAGTGTGTTTTCAGTTCACGAAAGGTGCCAAGCCCCCAGGGCCTCCTCACATGCCATAGTCTGCCTGATACATTCTTCCTCCATTCCTCATGTGGCTGCCATCTTCTCATCCTTCAGTCTCAGCTGAAATGTCATCATCATATTTAAAACAGACACTTTCTCTTCCCATCTCTGGCTCCTTTTTCTCCCCCTCTAAAGTACAAAAATTGTCAGTGCTTCAAACTCCCTAACAGCTTTCCATTGAGGGCTGCTACCACTACTCCTGACCTCTTCATCAGCCCCTGCTGGACCTCGTTCACTCTATTCTAGCCACTTGCCTTTTTCCAGTTCCTGGCACATTCCAAATTTCTCTCTGCCTCTGCATAAGCTCTATGCCTGGAATGCCACTTTCCCTGATCTCTGCAAATCATCCAGGTTTTCTGTTACACATCAGCTCCACAGGCCTTCCCCACCTATTCAATCTAGGGCAGTCATCTGGACACTCTATCACATCACTCTGTTCTTTGCCGAGCACTTAAGTGGCCATGTTCTCAACTGTTTACTTATTATCTGTTTCCTCACTGGAAAAAGTTTATGGGAGCAGTGATACTGTCTTGTTCAGCACTGTATCCTTCACATCCACACAACAGGTGCTTGATCCCTATTCGCTGAATTAAAAAATTAAATCAATGTCTAAGCCCTGCTACCTAGCTCTGATGTCATCTCTTTTCTATAACACTCTTCCCTTTCTCTCTTGTACATCTCAACATTCCCCATTTCTATATCCTCCTGACCTTTTCCTTTCCTCAAGTTACTATTTTCTCTCATTTTCTTTATAACCCAAGCTTTGAAAAAGAGTATTTTACATTTACGTCTCTATGGTGTCACCTAATAACTCCTCAACCCACTGCAATTTCTTACCACCACAACCATTTCAGTGTTTTGAGTGTGGTCTCCTAAACTTTGTTTGCCAGACCCAGGGACTTTTTATCATTATTTATGTTATGTGATTGACCTATCTCCAAAGCAGTGACACCGATGATTATTTTTTCCTCCTTAAGACTTCCTCCTCCCTTAGTTTCTTTAAGAGTATAGTGCCTGATGTTTAATAAACCTTTGTTGAAAATGTTTTTTCTGTTTTCTTTCTACTTCTTTCATTCTTCTTAGTAACTTTTGCTGTTTCTCCTCTGACTACTCCTTAAATATCTATCTGTGCTCCTCAATGTACAGTTCTTTTAAAACTGATGTTGATGATGCCCTGGCTGGTGTAGTTCAGTGATCGAGTGCTGGCCTGTGAATTGAGGGGTTGCTGGTTCAGTTCCCTGTCAGGGCACATGCCTAAGTTGCTGGCCACATCTCCAGATGGGTACATGTGTGAGGCAGCCAATCAATGTTTCTCTCCCTCTCTTCCCCTCTCTGTAAAAATAAATAAATAAAAACTTTTAAAAAAAGTTTAAAACTGATGATGATGGTAGGAGAATCAACTCACACTTTCTGAGTGCTTATATACTTTTCTAAGTGCTTTATATATATGCCTTACCTCATTTAATACTCACAAAAACTGTTAAGCTAGAAACTGTTATTATTTACTATTTGTTTTGAATTTTCATGTGCCCGAGCACAGGGTTAAGTGCTTTATATACACCATTTCATTGATTCTCACTATAATCCTTTGGGCTGCTAGCAATCTCATTGTAACAATGAGGAAAATGAGGTGCACAGATGTCAGGTAACTTTCCCAAGTTCCCAGCACACTAATGAGCAGAACCAGATTTGAATTCAGGCACTCTAATTCCTATGGATTATACATTTAAGTATCATACATTTAAGTATTATACTAGCACCTACTTAAGTAATATAATACCTATTTGTCTATATCCTCCTCCTTGGCTGATTTACTATACCATATAGATTTAAGCATTATACTAGCGCCTACTTAAGTAATCTAATACCTATTTGTCTATATCCTTCTCCTTGGCTGATTTATTCCATTTCCCATAGCCTCAACTACCACCTGTGTGCCACTGACTTGCAAATGTTTTTGGCTCTAACCTCTGTTCAGAGTCACTGACCAATTTCTAACCATCTGCTAGACAACTTCACCAGTGTGTTGCTACAATCTGAATTTTGACATAACCAAATTTGAACACAAACACCACACTCTCCATAAACTTCCCTTTCCTGCATCCCAGGGCTGGTGACTGATAGCACACTTAACAGAAGTATCCAACCTGTGGCCCATGAACTGCATGTGGTACAGGATGGCTATGAATGTGGCCCAACACAAAATCATAAATTTACCTCAAACATTGTGAGAATTTTTTGTGATTATGTGTTGCAATGCATATAATGTGTGGCCCAAGACAACTCTTCTTCTAGTGTGACCCAGAGATGCCAAAACACTGGACACCGCTGAGGATCACTCAAACCCAAATGCACAGCGGTCTTCTGAATACATTCCCTTCTTGACACACAGCCAAAGTCAGCAAGGCTTCTCAAGTGTACCTCCTAAAATTTGTCCCCTCTGCCTCAAAACCCAGTTACAAATTGAGTTCAAGCATCAAGTACTCGTTTGAAGGCATGGATTATTGCATTAGGCCTATATTAGCAAACGATCCACTTCCCCTCCAGGCCTGCCCTCCCTTTTCAAGCAATTTTCTATACTGCCAAGAGAATTACAATTCTAAAATTGACTTAGAAACTTTTAATGCCTTCCTACTGCCCTGAAAATAACATATAAATCCCTTCTTTAGCATGGTATAAAAAGGACATTAGAGTTTGATCTAGAGTCTGTTTTAGGCAGAATTTCTCACCACCATCCCTCAAGTACCCAAATATAGTCTTCACTAATCCCCCAAAAGGTGATGCATATTCTTTCACCCCTCTATGTCTTTGCATATCTATTCTTCTGCCCAGAACATCTTTTCTCCCTCTTCTGCTTCATAAACTCCCTCTCATCCTTTCAAGACCAGCTTAAATGTTATCTTCTCTGTGAGACCTTCCTAAACTTCTCCAGCAGAGAGAGTATCCTAGGGCTAGTACTATCTCACTCAGTACTTGACAATTACAGTTATCTGGTTGAAGCATCTTAGAACAGGCTTTATTAATGGAAAACTCCAGAGAAAATTGCATGTCTCTAACAAAACATATGATTAAACAAAAGATTCGAGTATTAAATACCTTCCAGTCCTTGGGATCAAGAGTTTTCAGCATGGGAAATTCTTCCAACTGCAATTCTTCATCTTCTGATTCCTCTGATAACTCTTTCTTATCCTCCAGTTCCTGAAAAGAGGCAGAAACATTTCTGTTTCTCCTCTTAGCAAAAGCTTCAAACCATCTTCCCACAGGTTCAACTTGACAGAGTGTTGAGGCTGTGATTGAAAGCGTTGAGAGAGGCTTCAATGTATTGCAGAGAATAAATGTTTCAAGGCAATAAATAAGATCAAAACAGTGATTGTACCAGGATATAACTTTAAAACCATCAACTAAGAAAATAACTGCAATAATCCACATGAAGATTAGCAATAATCATTTCCTTGTACTTACAGAATATTCAACCAACCTCTTATATCAGCTGACAAAACAAAACATTCATCAAAGTCAACAATAAACTGATACTTTTCTGGCGGTAAGGGGAAGCTTGGTGGATTGGCCACTGGCCTGCAAACCAAAGGGTTTCCGGTTCATTTCCCAGTCAGGGCACATGCCCAGATTGCCAGCCAGGTCCCCAGTGGGGGGTGTGCCAAAAAGCAACCACACATTGATGTTTCACTCCCTCTCTCCCTTCCCCTCTCTCTAAAAATAAATAAATAAAATCTTAAAAAAGAATAGGGAGAAATGTTGCAAACTGTTTTACTTTTAGACCAGTAATTGTAATAAAGCAAAAAGCAGTGACAATCATAGCTAGCCTCATCAAAAAACAAAAACGCCTTCTAAAGCCATATGAAAATATCTTACTGTGTTATAGTGGAATAAGGTCTGGATCTGAAATCAGAAGTGCTGAATTTTAGTCTAGGCCTGACCATTAGTGACGAGGTCAGAGATGTCTTCAATTCAAAATGTGAGCAACTATATCTTATATGGTTTCTTGGAAAATTGAATGACAAACTGTAGAAGCATTTTGAAGTCACAAATCTATATAAAAGTAAGGCTTTATCATTATCCCTGGGAAGTGAGGGTAAATCACAGTATGTACATTAACATTTCAAAAAATGTAACTTACATCAGGAAAAGTTAACATTTTAATTTTAATTTCATAGTCAATATGAAAGCAAAAAACTTTAATTTTTTCAGTTATCAATTACTCAGATGTAAGTATTCCCTTGTACCTAAGGGCCACAATTTTCTAAAAATAACTGATTTTTCATGTTTTAATTAGTTTGGGAAATTAAGATTTCCTTTACCATTCACAGGAGAGACGTTAAACAGTATGCTCAAGTACTACCTGTGAAGGTGTGAATTTTAAGATCATTACCTTTCAAACTTTTTCCCTCTAGTTTTGAGATTATACACAAAGACTTTTATGAGCAAGAATGCAACATGTGCCATGAGTGATACTTTCAAAATCACATTCAATAAGCGTCTCTATAAGCCGCTGTGGTAATTAATGTAGATCACTGAAAGTGGAGACTCTCAAGTTTACCATACCTACGACAATCCCGGGCTGTGAATCTATGAACCTACAGCAGTAGGACAAGTTTACTCAACGGCTGTCTTTGTACGTCTTTCTATACGGATCTTACCAGCACACAGGCAATGGTGTTTTAAGAGTGAGGAGCGGTGTCTGAATTATGACATTTAAAAAACAAAGCCGGAGCAACGGAGAAAGGGAGGAAAATGCAGAGCACCAGCAGCAAGCATTTGTACGCCCTCAGGCACTGGGGAGCTCACAGCGGGCTTCAGGGTATCGGAGGGTTCGGTTCCCAACTGCTCCGCCCTACCCATGAGTCAGAGGCCCCCAGAGAAGGAGGAAACCGTAGGGGCAGAAAAAAGACGCCCCCTCTCTCCCAGTCTGGGGACAGATTACCGTATAGCAGGGAGAAAAAAGACACTCCTCACGGCCCCACGCGGCTGGCAGCTAATCGCCAGGGGCAAAAGTTGAGAGATTTCGGGGTCGCGGAAGTGGAGGGCTGAGGCGGGGGTCGGCTGAGGCGGGACAGAGCCGGGGTTGAGTGGACACGTACCAGAGGTCAGAGCGTGGATGATGGCCGTGCCCTGGCCCTCCGCAGCGCTTGGCAGCAGCAGCATGATTGCACCAGGGCAAGCCCGGAGGGCGCAGCGGTTCGCGTCCCTGGCCGAGAGAGTTCAGTGTTCCACAGCTTTACCTCCAGGTCCGAGCCTCGCGCCCTGACTCTATGACGCCCGGGAACCGGCGCCTGGAGACAACCAGTAACTACTTCCGGGTTGGATCTTTCAGGTCTTGGGGGCCAATTCCACCCCCGACCCCGCCTACGTGTGCATCAGCCTAGTTCTTCCACTGACTCAAATCCGGCTTGGAACCAAAACTAATGAAAGAAAGATTCCTAGACTCATCAGTTCCCTGGTAGAAAGGATTACGGATTTTCCTCGTCCGGTTGCAGTACGTAGAGCATAATTTTCTAAAGCAGCTCTTATTATATTCTTTTTATTTTAAGTTACTCCTACTTATATTAGTCTGAGTCTAACACTGATTTTTCCAGTAGTTCTGCTTGCATAATGAAAAATGAAAAGTTGTGTTAGTATTGAAAATGACTTTAGTCTATATATGCCCATAGAAAATTCTGTACATATATTTGTAAAGCATTTGTGTTTACCTGAATAATAATAGCATCTAACATTTGTCGTGCTGTTACTAAGTAATTTACCTGCATTATCTAGTTTAATATTCATAATATTTGGAGAAGAAATTCTTCTCTAGCGTTAGATTCTACTCTAACGCCAGTTTTCTGTCGTTTTCCCAATTACAGGAATGTGGAACTTACTATTTTCATGTATAATCAATCCATTTTGCTCTTACTATATGATTTCTTCTTGGACTGAGGTCAGAAGCAAGAACTAACAAAAGGAAACCAGTGGGTGAAGATCCCCCTATTCCCCTATTCCCTCCACTGCTCCCCACCCCCTCGCCCCGCCCTTTCAATCTGGAATAGAGTGGGCAAAATAGAAGACGAGATGTCCCACCCTGTAGGAGAAAGCACCAGAAATAAGCAAATTATCCTCTACGAATTACATTTCACCGTTAAATACATTAAATTTTACTGCATGATAAAATTGTCACTTCAAAATTGACATTTCTAAACATCAGCATTAATCATCTCCCTTTAATCCTCTTCCTGACCCCTTTATTTATTGGTGCAACCATTATTAAAACAGGCTCTAAGTACCCAAGTAACCTGACTCCACTTTCTTAATATTAATACTCTTTTCTCCTACTGCCCCATCCATTCTCATCATCACCTCTAAGGTCGTGGAGGATTTTTTTTTTAATTTGGCAAAATGCACATACCAAAAAAATATCTTAACCAAGTGTAAAGTTTAGTAGTGGTAAGTACATTAACTATGTTGTACACTCAATCTCCAGAACTCATCTTGCAAAACTGAATCTCTATACCCATTAAACAACTCTCCATTTCCATTTCCTCCTACTCCCTGCAACCACAATTCTACTTTCTGTGCCTATGAATTTGCTACTCTGGATACCTCATAGAAATGGAATTATACAATATTTGTCATTTGTGATTGATTTATTCACTTAGCACAAGGTCCTCACAACTGCACTATGTGTGCAAATAATATGCCTTTGTATGTATATTTTATTCACCCATTCGTCTGTTGATTGGATTGCTTTCACTTTTTGGCTATTGTAAACAATGCTTTTATGAACAAGGGAATTGTTCATAATATCTCTTGGAGATCCTGCTTTCAATTCCTTTGGTACTACATTCCCAGAATTGGAATTGCTGGATCATGTAGCAATTCTATTTTTAATTTTTTGAGGAACTGCCATACTGTTTTCTATAGCAGTTATACCATTTCATTTCCCCATGAACTGCACAAGCTTTCCATTTTTTCCACATCCTCACCAATACTCTTTTCTTTCTTTTGCTTTTTTTGTATTTCTCATTTAAATTATTTTATTGTTGTTCAAGTACAGTTGTCTGTATTTTCTCCCCATCCCTCCCACCCACCCCTTCCAAACCCACTCCCCTCCCTTGCTTCCACCCTCCCCCTGGTTTTGTCCATGTATCCTTTATGGCAATTCCTGGAAACCCTTCTTCCCACTGTCCCCTCCCACCTCCCCTCTGGCTATTGTTAGATTGTTCTCAATTTCAGTGACTCTGGTTATATTTTGTTTGCTTTTTTTCTTTTGTTGATTATGCTCCAGTTAAAGGTGAGATCATATGGTATTTGTCCTTCACCACCTAGCTGATTGCACTTAGCATAACGCTCTCCAGTTCCATTTATGCTGTTGCAAAGGGTAGGGGCTCCTTCTTTCTCTCTGCTGCGTAGAATTCCACTTTTGTAAATGTACTATAGTTTTTTGATCCACTCATCTACTGATGGGCACTTACGTTGCTTCCAGCACTTGCTATTGTAAATTGTGCTGCTACGAACATTGGGGTGCATAGGTTCTTTTGGATTGGTGTTTCAGGATTCTTAGACTACAATCCCAGCAGTGGAATTGAAGGGTCAAAAGGCAGATCCATTTTTAGTTTTCTGAGGAAATTCCATACTGTTTCCCATAGTGGCTGCACCAGTCTGCATTTCCACCAACAGTGCACTAGGGTTTCCCTTTTCTCTGCATCCTCTCCAACACTTTTTTGTTGATTTGTTTATGTTGGCCATTCTGACTGGTGTGAGGTAGTATCTCACTGTGGTTTTAATTTGCATCCCTCTGATGGCTAGTGATGCTGAGCATCTTTTCATGTGTCTCTGAGCCCTCTGTATGTCCTCCTTGGAGAAGTGTCTGTTCAAGTCTTTTGCCCATTTTATAATTGGGTTTTTGTCTTCCTGGAGTGGAATCATGTGAATTCTTTATATATTTTAGAGATCAAGCCCTTGTCTGCGGTGTCATTGGAAAATATGTTCTCCCATATGGTTGTCTCTCTTTTCATTGTAATGCTGTTTTCTTTAGCCATGCAGAAGGTTTTTAATTTAATGAGGTCCCATTTGTTTATTCTCTCCTTTATGTCCCTTGCATTAGGGGACATATCTGTGAACATGTTGCTGCATGGAATGTCTGAGATTTTCCTGCCAATGTTTTCCTCTAGGACTTTTATGGCATTATGACTTTTATTTAAGTCTTTTATCCACCTTGTATTTATTTTTGTGTATGGTGTGAGTTGGTGATCAAGTTTCATTTTTTTTGCATGTAGCTGTCCAGATCTCCCAACACCATTTGTTGAAGAGGCTATTTTGCTCCATTTTATGTGTATTCCCCCTTTGTCAAATATTAACTGACTGCAGAGACTTAGGTTTATTTCTGGACTCTCCATTCTGTTCCATTGGTCTATGTGCCTGCTTTTGCCAGTACCAGGCTGTTTTGATTATAGTGGCCTTGTAGTACAGTTTGATATTAGGTATTGTGATCCCTCCTGCTTTGTTCTTCTTTCTCAAAATTGCTGCAGCTATTCGGGGTCGTTTATGGTTCCATATAGATTTCTGAAATGTTTGTTCTATATCTGTGAACTATGTCATGGGTACTTTAATAGGGATTGCATTGCATCTATAATTCGCTTTGGATAGTATGGCCATTTTGATGATGTTAGTTCTTCCAAACCATGAGCATGGTACATGCTTCCATTTGTTTGTGTCCTCCTTAATTTCTTTCTTCAGTGTTGTATAGTTTTCTGAGTACAGGTCTTTTACCTCCTTGGTTAGGTTTATTCCTAGGTACTTTATTTTTCTTGTTGCTATATCAAATAGGATTTTTTCCCTGATTTCTGTTTCTGATGTTTCATTGTTGGTGTCCAAAAATGCCTTTGATTTCTGAGTATTGACTTTGTAACCAGCTGTTCTGCCAAATTCATTTATTAGGTTGAGTAGTTTTTTGGTGGAGTCTACAGGATTTTCTATGTACACTATCACGCCATCTAGAAACACTGACAGTTTTGTTTCTTCCTTTCCAATTTGGATGCCTTTTATTTCTTTTTCTTGTCTGATTGCTGTGGCCAGGACTTCCAATACTATATTGAATAGAGGTAGTGAAAGTGGGCATCCTTGTCTTGTTCAACCTTAGTGGGAAAGCCTTAAGTTTTCTTTCGTTTTTCTATAGTCATCATTCTAATGGATATGAGGTGGTACCTCATGGTTTTGATTTGTATTTCTCCAATTGCTAGTGATGTTGAACATCTTTTCATGTGCTTGCTGGGCTTTCAAGTCCATTCCCCATTTTTTAAAAATCCAGTTGTTCGCTTTCTTGAGTTGTAGTTCATTATGTATTCTGGATACTAACCATTACACACATATGACTTGCAGTATTTTATTCTATCTCATGCCCTTTCACTCTGTGTCCTCTAATGTTCAGAAAGGCCAGATTAAAAAAAATATATATAAATCCTACAGTTGTCTCCCAACTGCTCTCTTTTGTTCCTCACCTCCCAAATTCATTTTTCTCAAAACCTGCTCTCTTCCTCAACTTCTTTGTATCTGAGGGTGGTACCATTCTGCTTTAGACGCAGGGTTAAAAATTGAAACCATTTACCTCTTCATCCCAAGTTAACTCAAATTGATGGGCAACTCCTGTTTACCTTCACTCTACCTGTAGATCTAACCACTATTATGGCATCTCTAACATGCAGTAACTTAAATAAAACATTTAAAGCCTTCACAATACTGTGAAGTAAAGGGATCATTAACGCGTATATAAAGAAGTTGCCCAAGAGTACACAGTACACATAAAAAATCAGCGACTGAGCCAGGGTTGGTCTTGAGATCTGTTGCTCAGGGACCCTTGGCATGGTGAAAGTCGGGGTAGATCAAGGTTTTCTTCTAACACGAAATCCTCCCCACTTTGCATAAATGCTGCGCGACAGGAGCGCGCCTCTCTTAGGACTCTCTTCCGCCACTAGAGCGCACAGTAAACGGACCCGCGGAGCTGGCGCTACTTCCGGGGAGGGAAAAAGAGTGAGCACCACCGGAAGCGAGGAAGGTGCTGTGTAATAACTGCGGAGCTGAGGTGCTTGAAACTTCTAAAATGCCGGATTACCTAGGTGTGGATCAGAGGAAAACGAAAGAGGAGGAGAAGGACGACAAACCTATCCGAGGTCAGTTGACGTAGGCAGAAGGTCTGGACCGCGATTAGGACCAGGCTTGCCCTGGAGGGAGGCAGGATTCTTGTTCGGTGCTCAGTGCTCGCTCCTTTTGTGCCGCTTGTGATTTGATCCGGGGCTGTAGCGCGTTAACCTGCCAGCCCTCTCTGTCTCCCTCATCCCGCTCCAAGTTCTGTATTCATCTCCCACTGCTTGACATTTTTATTCATGCTCATCTCTCAGGTCTTGAAGAAGGCACTCACCTTGCTTGGCCTTGAAGGCCTTGAAAAGTTTCCCTGCCTGGAGGTGCTGGGTCACCTGGGTCGTCTTTTCCTGTTGTTCTTCCGCCCTCAAGTGTGACAGCTTGGAGCCAGGATCCCGAAACATAATTTTCTTTTTTAAAAAAGTAATCATTTAACTAGATAATACGTTTACATGCCTGAAACTCAAAAGGAAGAAAAAAGATATATCGAGAAGTGTCTCATACTTGGCCCTGGTCACCCACTTATCCACAGAGGCAACTAATGATGCTATTTTGCATTATCTTTCTAGACATTTTCAATGCATACACAAGCAATTTTGTTTCTCCTGTTTTTTAAAAAATGCAGCATGCTGTACATCTTGCTTTTCAATCTTAACATATAAAAGAGTCACTGTTGTGTGTCTCTGCATAGTATTTCAGTTTTTGGGGTGTGATGTATGAAATTAATCATTATTGATGGACATTTAGATTTCTTCCAATTTGTTGACCATTATAGAGCAATCAGTAACCTTTTTTCTATAACTTTCACCACATGCACAAACACAGACTGTAGAATAAATTTTAGAAATGGAGTTGTAGTTTTGACAGGGCAGAATTACTTTAGTAGAAACTGTGTCACTTTTATCCACAGTGAATGAGGCATCATACTGTTTTCATACACAGTTTCTCCCCAGTAGCCTTATGTAGTCTCATCTTTATGTTTTTTCTTCTTTCGTTCCTTATAGACTATTTTAAAGCATTCTTAGGGTGGTTTTTTCCCCCTCTTTTTTCTTACTTTTCCCTTCCTAAACAACTTCAACCTCTCCTAGCACTCTTCTCTGTTTCCAGCCTCCCCCTAAAGAAAGACCATTTCCTCTCTACTTTCATTCCTTATTCTACTCTTTCCCTTTAAAATATTTTAGGGTATTGTAAATGTCAGAGGTACTCATTCGCTTCATGGAAAACTTAGTTACAGAGATTTAACATTTCATCTGTGTATTTCTCTGAGTATGTTATTCTTTAAATGTATTGATAAATTTATCCCTTGGATACACTTATGGGTAATGTGTGTATAGCAGTTTATGTTCTTCATCCATATTTTATTTGATCTTTATAGCAACACTTAGAGGGTAAATTATTAATATCTTTGCTTTTCAGATGACAAAACTAATGCTCAGAGATTAAGTAGTTTTTCCAAAGTTACTTAGCAAATGAATGATTTTTGGGGGACTGGTGCCAGGTTGTTTTGATTCTCAAACTGTTTTTTGGGCTCCCTATTCTTGCTGGGACACAACTCTTTCAGATTTCAGAGTAGATACGTTATGTTGTTGTTTTTTTTCCAAGATTTTATTTATTTATTTTTAGAGAGATGGCAAGGGAGGGATAGTGAGAGGGAGAGAAACATAGATGTGCAATTGCCTGCCTCTCACACACTCCCAACTGGGGACCTGGCCTGCAAACTAGCAACCCAGGCCCGGACCTTCAGGCCTGCGCTCAATCCACTGAGCCACAACAGACGGGCTTTTTTAATTTTTTTTTTTAATCTGCTTTCACCAAATCAGATAAAATATTCATGGTTCTGGGAACTGTTTGATGATTGCGTTTATATATAACAGCTTTCCACAGTTTTTCTCACTTACCTAGTAAGGTTTCAAGTGAACAGAAAAGAATCATTAGATCTAATTTCTTTTGTTTGAATTTCATGTATTCTCTCTTTTCTTTTAGCTCTGGACGAGGGTGACATTGCCTTGCTGAAAACTTATGTAAGTCCTTTCAGTGGTTACAAAATAATAGATATGTTATGTTGAAATAAGAACTGTTGTTGGTATTATTCCTCCAAAATGACTAGAAAATAACAACTAGCAGTTTATAGTAATTTTAAGTGAAAACAGTTACCTTTCTACAGTTTCTATAGAATAGATCAGAGTGTAAATATCCAGTATGTCTAAGTTTATACATTATTTTTATACTATTTGTAATTAAAGTGTGGGCCTCTTATCAGAAGATATTTAAAATAATTTATACAGGTGTTTACAGTACTTGAAATGTATGAGTTGTTAATGTTTTTGTAGTTTAATAGATTGTTGCTTTCCTGATACTCTAATTAAACTGATCTTTATTTTCTAGGGTCAGAGCACTTACTCTAGGCAGATAAAGCAGGTTGAGGATGACATTCAACAACTTCTCAAGAAAATTAATGAGCTCACTGGTATATATATTTTTAATTCCTGTTTTCTTGCTCTAAAGTAATGTGTTAATTGTATCAAAGGATTTTAAATACAAGTATTGCCTTTTCATGAATTACAGATTTTAAAAAATTACTGTCCTTCCTGTCTTTTGAGAAATTGGGCCTCATTTAACAATCTCTTTTACTATCTTTTAGAAACAAGTTTAATGCTTAAGCAATTAATAAACAACATCATCCTTTAAGCAAGTAATGTTTCTGTTCAAAGCCAAGTTTAGTAAACTCTAATAAACAAGTTAAAGTTCCTTATTGAATAAAATATGATTTTATGTGATATTGCTTGAAGTTAGCTGTTGCTTAGTAATTGGAAAGTTTTCTTTTTGAGAATTTGAGTGGTAAAGTTTTATAGTACTTGACCACAAAAAAATGTCAAATATGGCATTAAATTTTTGGCTTAGGGCAGTGGTTTTCATAGCTGGGACAATTTTATTTCCCCTCCTCTTAGGACATTTGGCAGTGTCTGGAGATACTCTTTCTTTTCTTTTCTTTTTTTTTTTTTTTTTTAAGATTTCATTTATTTTCAGAGAGGGGGAAGGGAAGGAGAAAGAGAGGGAGAGAAATAATCAACGTGCGGTTGCTTTTTACATGCTCCCCCTACTGGAGACCTGGCTTGCAACTCAGGCACGTTCCCTGGACTGGGAGTCGAACTGGTGACTCTTTGGTTCGCAGGCCTGCACTCAGTCCACTGAGCTATGCCAGCCAGGGCTGGAGATATTCTTTTTTTTTTTTTTTTTTTTAAGATTTTATTTATTTATTTTTAGAGAGAGAAGGGAGGGAGATAGAGAGAGAGAGTGAAACATCAATGTGCAGTTGCTGGGGGTTATGGCCTGCAACCCAGGCATGTATCCTGACTGGGAATCGAACCTGTGACACTTGGGTTCGCAGCCTGCGCTCAATCCACTGAGCTACACCAGCCAGGGCTTTGGAGATATTCTTTATTCTCATGACTTGATGGGGATGTGGTGCTAGTGGCTCCTAGTGGCTAGTGTCCAGGAATGCTGCTAACCATCCTGTAATGCACAGGACTCCCCCACAACAGATTATTCAGTCCAAAGTGTCAGAGTTTGAGAAAGCCTGCTTTTGGGATGATGTAGTACATTCTAGTGAATTTTGTAATCTCTCTATGTAGGTATTAAAGAGTCGGACACTGGCCTGGCCCCACCAGCACTCTGGGATTTGGCTGCAGATAAGCAAACACTCCAGAGTGAACAGCCTTTGCAGGTTGCGAGGTATGTCCTCTGGAAATTTATTTGAGTCTTTGGTTTAATGTGGTAATCATAAAGAATTTTTATTTTAAAGTCCAAGTGAAGAAAAATTTCTACAGAAGTATCTGGGGTTAAAAATTTATGCCTTAAACTGTTGTTCAAGAAATAGGCGAGGATATAATCATATAAAAGATTCAAGTGATACAGAGCAAATGTGAAAATTTTCCATTTCCTCTTCATTGTCCCACTACCCCTTTTCTCACATATGCCAATTGCTAGAAATAGTTTGGTCCTCTTAATCCTGCTGTCTGTCTTCCTGTACCAACATCCTTCCAAAGTAATTACATTAAAATGTAGGTTGGATTAGTATTCAGTATTTTTATAATTATGGCTATGTGAACCCTGATCACAAAGAGCCAAGAAGTAAATAGTAATTACTTTTCCTTTCTTGTACCACTTTTTCTTTTTCTTGTCCTAATTGTTTTTTCATTTGCTTGGTTTTCTATGTATATTACTAAACCCCTCAGTTTTTCCTCATTGTTTAAATTGCTCTTCAGATGCATTGGGTCCCTCAGATTTTTTTCTCATGCATATCTCAGGTGCATCAGCTGCGTCAGGTATTCTCTCAAGTTCATCTTCCTGAAGAAGTCTTCCCCAGCACTTTACAACCTGCTTCATTTTGACTAGTTGTCCTTTTTATAAAAAAAAATATGTATTTATTCTTAGAGAGACTGAAAGAAAGGGAGAAGGACAGAGAGAAAAACATCAATGTGTGGTTGCCTCTCACATGCCCCCAGCTGAGCACCTGGTCCCCAACCCAGGCATGTGCCCTGACTGGGAATCAAACCAGCTATGTTTTGGTTCACAGGCTGGCACTCAGTCCACTGAGCCACATTAGTCAGGGCTAACCACTTGTCCTTTGTGCCTGTTGAATCACAATCATCCTGCACCTTCTTACTCTGGAGGTTCCCTTTGCCTCTCCACTCCTTGTGTACCTCTCTTTTTTATTTACTTCCTCCTTCATTAGATAGGCTATAGTCTTTAGTAGCTTCTTGAAAGAGGGTCATTGAGAGGTAATATTTTGAGACCACATAAGTTTGAAATGTCTTGGCTGGTATAAAGTTCTTTCTGCTACAGAATTTTGAAGGCATTGTCCTCCATCTCCAGTGTTGTTAGCCTGAAGCCATTCTGATTCCCAGCCCATGTGACTTATTTTTCCTCTGAAAGTTGCAGGGTCTCCTCTGGTTCTCATTTGTTCTTGTTCTTTTTTTTTTTTTACTTTTAATTTTTTTAATATATTTTATTGATTATGCTATTACAGTTGTCCCATTTTCCCCCTTCATTACCCTCTACCCTGCACACCCTCTCCCACCCATATTCCCCCCCTTTAGTTCATGTCCATGTGTCATAAGTTCTTTAGCTTCTACATTTCCCATACTATTCTTGTCCTCCCCCTGTCTATTTTCTACCTACCATCTATGCTACTTATTCTCTGTACCTTTCCCCCCTCTCTCTTCATCCTACTCCCCTGTTGCTAACCCTCCATGTGATCTCCATTTCTGTGGTTCTGTTCCTGTTCTAGTTGTTTGCTTAGTCTGTTTTTGTTTTTGTTTTAGATGTGGTTGTTAATAATTGTGAATTTACCGTCATTTTACTATACATGTTTTTTATCTTCTTTTTCTTAGATAAGTCCCTTTAACATTTCATAAAATAAGGGCTTGGTGGTGATGAACTCCTTTAACTTGACCTTATCTGAGAAGCACTTTATCTGCCCTTCCATTCTAAATGAAAGCTTTGCTGGATAGAGCAATCTTGGATGTAGGTCCTTGCCCTTCATGACTTGGAATACTTCTTTCCAGCCCCTTCTTGCCTGCAAGGTCTCCCTTGAGAAATCAGCTGACAGTCTGATGGGAACTCCTTTGTAGGTTACTGTCCCCTTATCTCTTGCTGTTTCTAGGATTCTCTCCTTCATTTTAATCTTGGCTAATGTAACTATGATGTGCCTTGGTGTGTTCCTCTTTGGGTTCAACTTCTTTGGGACTCTCTGAGCTTCCTGGACTTCCTGGAAGTATATTTCCTTTGCCAGATTGGGGAAGTTCCCCTTTATTATTTCTTCAGATAACTTTTCCACTTGTTCTTCCTCTTCCCCTTCTGGTACCCCTATAATTCAGATGTTGGAATGTTTAAAGATATCCTGGAGGTTCCTAAGCTTGTCATTTTTTTTGAATTCTTGTTTCTCCATTCTTTTCTGTTTGGTTGTTTATTTCTTCCTTCTGGTCTGCTCTGTTGATTTGAGTCCCAGTTTCCTTCCCATCACTATTCGTTCCCTGTGCATTTTTCTTCATTTCACTTATTGTAGCCTTCATTTTTTCATCTAATTTGGAACCAAATTCAACCAATTCTGTAAGCATCCTGATCACCAGTGCTTTGAACTGTGCATCTGTTAGGTTGGCTATCTCTTTGTTGCTTAAAAGTGTTTGCTCAGGATCTTTGATTTGTACTTGCGTTTGAGCCTTTTTTTTTTTTTTAAAATCTGGTCGCACCTGTTGTGTAGTGAGGGGTGGAGCCTTAGGTGTTCACTAGGGTGGGGCAACCCAGTCGTTCCTCCACTTCCCCCAAGCTAACTGGGCCTTTCTGTTGCTAATTCCCTTGTAGGTGGGCTTGTGTATGTTCTAGGGCCCCGTGAGTCTCTCCAACCCACTCTCCTGTGAGGCTGGGAGTCTCTCTCTCCCTACACCTCAACCCCCACAGGTATTTTCAATCAATGTCCTGAAGTTCTATTTCCTAGCACTTGGGACCCTGGGTTTCGAGGTCTGTCTCACTGCCCAATTTTGCCTGGTTTATCTGTGTGCGAATGTGGCCCGGACAGCCAAGCGCCTTGCTCGCAGTGCCTCGCTTCACGGTCACTGCCTCACTGGGTCTGCCAGCCGCCTGTGTGCCCAGGGTTTCCCTGCTGTGGTCTTGTGCTTGGGATGCCTTCTGCACCTGGGATATGCCACTGCTTTTTGTGCCTTCACCTCTCTGCCCAGCTGCCCAACTCCATCCCTCCTACTGGTCTGGATGAATGTGTATATTTTAACTCTGTAGTTGTCCGACTTCCATACAGTCCAATTTTCTGTCATATCTGGTTGTTATCTTGTTTCTAAATTGTTGCTGACCTTATTTTGGTTGTGCGAGGGGCACAGTGTGTCTATCTGTGCCTCCATCTTGTCCTGTAGTCTTGGTTCTCACTTGTTCTGAAATTTCATGATGATGTATCTGGGTGTTAGTCTGTTTTCATTTATGGCACTGGGCTCACATGTCCTTCAGTGTGGTACATTTTCTTGAAACTGTTAATAATTTCTTTTCATTTTCCAATATCCAAATAATAGAATTTCTCTCTTGCGGACTTCTGTGATTCAGATATTGGACCTCCTGGATTGCTTCTCTTATATGATAATCTTTCTTTCTTGCTTTTTTTTTTTTGTGTCCTACTTTTATGAGATTTTCTTTATTTTTGCATCCTTTTATTCATTATTTTTTTCTCTTTCTCTTCTCAAGTTTTTAGTATCCAAGAGCTCTTTTCTCTTCCATTGTATGTGTTTTGCTGTTTTTTGAATGTCCTGTTCTCGTACATTGGTTGTAGTATGTTCTCATCTTTGTGGAAACTAATGATAACTGGAAGGTTTCTGCTTCCTCTAAGATGTTTTTTCATCTTGCTTGATCTGTGTCTGTCTTTTATGCTTAGGTGCCTGGCAATCTTACTTTGGCCTTTGGTTTCAGTGGGAGACCAAAGGAAAACCTGATAGAAGATCTAGATCCAATAGTGAAGCGTGTCAGTCGTAAGCTTCACAATAGCTAATACAGTTGGATGTTTAGTTGTGGAGCCTTCAGTGTCAGTATCTTTAGATCTTTTTGTTTGGATGATCCTGTTTCCCAGAGCACTTGTTTTCAATCTCCTGTTGTCTCTAACCTCCAATATTTTGAAAGAACAGTGGAGACAGAGGACTAGAGGATTTCAGCAACACGTTCACTTACTTTTCCCTTTCACCTCTGCACCCTCCTCATTTTCAGAAAGTTATCAACACCACTAATCCCACCCTGCTTCTTACCTAGCATTTCTTGATACCTTCTGTTTTACCCTTTCCAGAATATCTTCATTACCTCAGAAAGAAACCCCATACCCATTAGCAGTTTCTGTTGCCCTCTCTTTAGTTCCTGGCACCAACGTAACTACTTTGCATGGACTTGCCTGTCATGGGTAGTTCATATAAAAGGAATCACCTCATATAAATGTATGGCCTTGTTTCTGGTTTCTTTTACTCAGCATAATGTTTGAAGATTCATCCATGTCGTAGCATGTATCAGGACATCATTTCTTTTTATAGTCAAATAATGTTCCAGCTTAATTTCTCTCTTCATTGATATTCTTTATTTGGTGAGACATTATTCTCATACTTCCCATTAATTGTTTAAACATAGTGGTCCTTCAGTTTTTTTAAAAAATATTTATGATACTGATTAAAGTTTTTGTATAGTAAGACCAATGTATAAGCTTCCTCAGGGACAGTTTCTGTGGACTCCTTTTTTTTCCTATGAATGGGCCTTACTTTCCTATTTCTTTTTGTCTCTCGAACTTTTCTTGATAGAAACTGGACATTTTAAGTAATGTAATATGTCAACTCTGGAAATCAGATTTTCCCTTTCCTCAGGGTTTGTTATTGTTGCTGCTTTGTGCTGTTTTTCCTTTGAAATGTTTGGCCAGCCTCTTGTTAGCCACAACTAGTACAGTGCTGCCTCAGACAGTCATGATGTTAAATAATTGTCACTGATCGTTTCCAACAAATGCCCTGTGAGCAGGGTGTTCACACAGAGAGAGCTCTGAGTCCCGTTAAACAAAGACAAATATGTTCTAAGCTTCCAGGAAAGTCACATAGTGACAGTTCTGAGAGGGTTGGGCTTTGGGGAGTTCCCAACTTAATCTGCTTCCCCTACCCTTCACCCCCACCATTTGCAGAGTTGGGAAAATGTTGATTTTGACTGTTTTTCCCAGTGTTCACTTTGCTTTCAGGGAGGAACATGCTTTTAAAGGTCCTTAGTTCAGCATTCTGGAAGTTGAGGTCCCTGTATCGTCTGTACTTTTTCGGCTGTGGATTAAAAAAAAAACCCTATCTGTGCATATAATGTTGGCTTGGTCTGTCAAAGTACTGACAGATACTTTTTATATATATAATTCTACCTCCCTGGTAGAACTTGGCTAAGCACAGAAAATAGTTCCACCATAGAGTTATGCTCCAAGGACAAAGTGTGTGCACCTTACTTTCCATGCCACCTGTATGTATACTCTAGAGACTGTTTTGTACATCCTGGTGATTTATTGCTACGGCTTATGACATGAGTCCTTTTTAACATGAGTTCTGTTTTTTGTTTTTGTCTTTAGTAGACAGATAATTTAGAAGAGAAAGGCAGTAGAATACTTTCTGCTATAATGTACATACTATTACAAATTTGCCTTCATTATGTCACACAGAAAAAGAATACATTGAAGTTAAAAGTAGCAACCACAGTAAAAATGGATTTGAGGTATAAACTCAGGAAAGAATGGAAAAACACATTTATTTCTTGGTATAAGACAAGATGACTGTCTTCTCATAGGGAAAAGACAGGAAAGTAATGTGAAATAGTGATTTTCAACCTTTTTCATCTCATGGCACATATAAACTAATTACTAAAAAATTCTGCAGCCCGGCAAAAAACATTTTTTTGCGGATCTGATCCCCAAAAAGGTACAATTTTGATTCATTCACACTGGGCAGCTATTGTTGTACGGGCTGTAGTCATTTTATTATCTGACAACCTAAGGGAAAAGAGGTCAGTGCCCCTGACTAAATAGTTGGGTATTGCATGTTTTGAAAATTCTTGTGGCACACCAGTGTGCTACAGCACACTGATTGAAAATCGCTGACTTAAGACATAGAAAAGTATCACTAATAAAGGAATCACTAATAAAGGAATAAAGAAATTGGAGAACTTCTTAATAGTGAAATACTTTGGTTTAATTTCCCAGAGGTTTGCATTTTTTGAAAATTTTATGACTTGGCTTAAGTTGGGTGGACCCTTGGGCCTGAGCGTATTTTCTAGAAAAGGATCTTTAACAGTGGCCCAGTTTCTGCAGTTCCAGTTTACACCTGCTCCAGGGGAGACTCTAGTTACTTGAATTCATTATTAGTGGGTTAAGTTTCTTACTCTAATCAAGTCATTTGCTGTGTTAGATGTACAAAGATAATCAATGCTGATTCGGAGGACCCGAAGTACATTATCAATGTGAAGCAGTTTGCCAAGTTTGTGGTGGACCTCAGTGATCAGGTGGCACCTACTGACATTGAAGAAGGAATGAGAGTTGGGTAAGATTTCTACTTACAGTAAATACTCACCTTTCATTAAAGATACCGTGTCACATTCACATCCTTGACTTTCTTTTGAATGAATGCACTTGTTGCCGTGGAATACCATGGGATAATCTAGTTGAGTTCTACAGTTGAACATCTTTTCTCCTGCATCCCCTTTCTGACCTCTCGCTTTCCTTTTTCCCCATCTCCACTATGGCTTTTTATGAATGACTTCAAATGTCATAATCAAAGTAAGTGCAGAAGCTGAGAGTTGAGTTTGCCAGTCTATTGAAGGTTACATATTGTAGGTGGAGGAAGCACTTGCTCTAGGATAGTTAAGATTGAGTTAATGTAATTAATGTATATAGAATACCTAATAATTCACTTAGAAAATGTTTTGAATGTATTAGTGAGGATCTTTTTTACCTTTCTAGTGTGGACAGAAATAAGTATCAAATTCACATTCCACTGCCTCCTAAGATTGATCCAACAGTTACCATGATGCAGGTAAGAAACTATGGATGGAAAAGAAATGGCATGACTTAGAATGCAACTGCACCATCTCAAAAAATTCTGAAACTTTTAACTCATAAACTGTTAATGTGTGAGTATGTCTTAATTTGCCCAAATTTTTAAAACCATTTTTCAGTTGAAAAAGTCTTTATTAGTCTTTACTTTACTAGCCTGTCTCCCACTTAGTATCATAAGTAATATAGCAAGTGGTTCTAGCACACTGGGCAATATATTCCATTTTTAAAAAATTCTTACTTGCTGTAAGTGTGATTTTTCTTTTAAGATATTGGGTCTACTCTACCAGATAGAACATTAGGACTAGTATTCAAAAGGCTGTGACTATGTTGTACATTTTCTTCCCTCTCTTAGGTAGAGGAAAAACCTGATGTCACATACAGTGATGTGGGTGGCTGTAAGGAACAGATTGAGAAACTTCGAGAAGTAGTTGAAACCCCTCTACTTCATGTAAGTGACTGAGTCTGTTACATTTTAAATTACTTCATATAAAGATTTAATAGCCTTTTGTGTACTGTGCACTAAAATTGCCTATGTATTAGGTAGCTTTTTAAATTTTATATTTTCCTTAATGAAAAATTTTGAGGGGATAGAGGATAGAGGTGTGGAGAGTTGAGTTTCAAAAAAGAAAGCAAAAGGATTGAGTGGTTAAGCGTGTTCAAGAAAAAGATCTTCTGTTTAAGTGACACAGAAGGTTGAGGTATAAGTTTTGACAGTATGTTAAATATGTTATAGGTTATTGTAGAGGAAATCATGTGTTTTAATGATATCAAGAGTAAGTGGGTTTAAATGGAATCAAAGTAACCTTGGGATGATAATGGGAAACTAGGATATTAAATACCAGATAAGGCTTTTGTTCTTTAAACACTATAATTTTTTAAAAGATTTTATTTATTTTTAGAGAGAGGGGAAGGAAAGGAGAAAGAGGGAGAGAAACGTCAATGTGTGGTTGCCTCTCCTGCGCCCCTGACTAAGGACCTGGCCTGCAACCCTGACTTGTGCCCTGACTGGGAATCGAACTAGCAACCCTTTGGTTTACAGTCTTTCACCCAATCTACTGAGCTATACCAGCCAGGGCTAAACAGTAGAATTTTTTTAAATTAGGGAAAAAATGAAGTCTGGATAGTAGAAATACCTTTAAAAGCTATTCAGCTTTATGCTATTGATCTTGTTAAGCTATTGATCTAGTTAAGATCTTGTTTAGAATAAGTTATTATTTAGATCAAATATATAGATTGTGGACTTAATAATTTTGATTTAGATATATTGATATAAAAGTAGTCTTATTTTATTATACAGAACTCATAATTATAAAAATTATGTCTCCATCACAGCCGGAGAGATTCGTTAACCTTGGCATCGAGCCTCCCAAGGGCGTGCTGCTCTTTGGTCCGCCAGGTACAGGCAAGACACTCTGTGCTCGGGCAGTTGCTAATAGGACTGACGCTTGCTTCATTCGAGTTATTGGATCTGAACTTGTGCAGAAATACGTTGGTGAGGTAAAGTAAATTAATCATAAAGAATATGTAGCTCTGAAAGATTTTATAAAGTATGGATGAAATTAAAATGGCACTTTCACATTGAAGATTGAGACCTGAAATTTCTTGATTGATGGATTGTAATTAGTAGTGTAGAAGCCACCAGCCTTCTCTTAAATTTATAAATAAACAACTGCTTAACATTTTTAATCACCATGCTCCCTACTCAGAAAGATGACATTTCTTGTGGATTGAGTTTGCAAGAGAAATACCCCAGAAATGCCTGGTGAATGCATTCAAAAGTGTATGTTCACTTTAGGGCCAGCCTTTTATGGTCCCCTGAGAAAGAGAGAACATAGAGTATCTATCTGCACACGTGCAACTGTACACACACACACATTTTTTTCAATATAGAGTAAGTCTAGCGCTGTATGTATAGTGCCTGAAGCATTAATGATTAGTATACTTAAAATAAGAATTAGAAAGGAGTTGCATGAATTGAGATACAGAGTACTTTTATCCCCTGAGCAACACTTACACATCAAATTTGGTGATTAGTAATGCCACGGGATAAATCAAATGCTTTTAGTTACTCAAGTGTTACTGATTGAAATGGTGCCTTTATTTCAATAGTGTTAATTTAATCTCTTCAGGTCTTACAGTTATGACTATTTAATTTAAGGCTAATAAGTACAGTTTAATGGAATAGGTAATGAACTTCAGTTTTTTTTGAAAAAGCCTTAGGTAATAATGTTTGAGAATACCATTAGGAATATTGAAAAGTTTGAAGTTTAACTTAATATATTTTTAAAAGACTTAGAAACCAACTGTGAATTAAATTATTTTTCTCATTAGGGGGCGCGGATGGTTCGAGAGCTTTTTGAAATGGCCAGAACAAAAAAAGCCTGCCTTATCTTCTTTGATGAAATTGATGCTATTGGAGGTATGGATGGTATTTTAGAGAGCTATTTTAGGGTTGGGTTTCATGAGAGCCCTAAAGTAGTATGTGTAGAGTTCTCCTAATATGTTCAACTTGTACAAGTTTTAATTCCAACTTTTCTGTGAGCTCTGCCACATTGGAGCCAGAGATTTAATAAACAGTAGGGCTATACCATAAAGGAAAAAAGAAATGTTACATAACATTGCTGTTTCTCAAAGTCTTTACCTTTGTACTTTATTATCACTCGTATGACACATTTTAACAATTCCATTGGTGGTGATATTTTATAAAGTGTACGAAAAATAATGTTACTGTTAGCTTCATAGATCTGATGAAATACATACTATCTTGTGTGATCTAGACAAGTTATTATAACTAACTCTGAACCTAAGTTAGCTCATCTTATAAAGGGCATGATGATTCTTGCCCTGTTTATTTCATGGGTTTTTGAGAGCTTTAAGTAAGTAATAAATGTGATAGACTTTGAAAACTAAACTGCTCTATAGGCCTTCATTGTTGTTTCAGTCTGTGAAAGTAATAATCCTCACTGGTTGGAGAATATATGTCCAGATATTTGTTATTTAATAAACTTAGTGGCAAAAATGACTTGAAAATATGGTGAACTTTGTAACACTGTTTGAGGAATGTGGTTATGTTACCTGGAATCTTGCTTTTATACTGGATGGTTGTGTTGGGCTTGGACGCTTGTAGTTAATGTCTTTAAGTGGTTAATTTGAGTACAGTGTATTGATGCAGTGTGGTGACTCTGTATCGTTGGAATAAGCCATAAGCCTTATGCTGTCAGGATGCTCTGAAGCTATGCTTTCCTAAGTGGGTTGTGTATAAAACAGTATTAGGGTGTGGGAAAAAAATAATAGAATTTTTTAAATATTTAATCTTAATCTCAAGTTTTAATTTTTGTTATAATGTATATAATACATAAATACAACCGTATATATACAATTTAAAAATAAAAGTGTGTGTTTGGAGGCTTTTTGTTTTTGCTATTTTGGTTGAAATGAGAGACTGAGATTAACAGTGAGTACTCTAGTATATCCAAAATAGTGTGATAGTGTAAGTTATATTTCTGCTATATTGCGGATTTAGCCTTATTTTTAAGGACAGTTTTGAGAAATTTAGAAGAGTATGGCAGTTTTTTACATTCCAGTGCTAAAGTTTCTGTGTATTCTGCTGCCTGGTCCAGGTATACAATGGAGGTGTTCTTGAGTGATTTAAGAAACAAAATTCCTTAAAGATAATTAAAAATACTTTAGGGGAACTTATATTAAATAAATCTATGAGTCTTGAAAGATTCACTTTCTAACTAGCTTTGTAAGAAGTGGGCAGTTCTTATAGGATTTACTTGAAACTGGCTATTTGCTTGCACTGGAGGGCATGATGTGAGCCAAGACTGCAGTACTTTCAAGTTGGTGTAGTGCTGCTGTGACTGGATGTTTCCTTTTGTCTTAGGGGCTCGTTTTGATGATGGTGCTGGAGGCGACAATGAAGTACAGAGAACAATGTTGGAATTGATCAATCAGCTGGATGGCTTTGACCCTCGAGGCAACATTAAAGTGCTCATGGCCACTAACAGACCTGACACTTTGGATCCAGCACTGATGAGGCCAGGGAGACTGGATAGGAAGATTGAATTTAGCTTACCTGATCTTGAGGTAAGAAAATAATTTCTTTTTAGAAATGGGATTCTTGAAATTTTTTATCCCTGTGATGTTTTCCATTGTAATATTTTTCAATTCCTCTATTTTTAGGGTCGGACTCACATTTTTAAGATTCATGCACGTTCAATGAGTGTTGAAAGAGATATCAGATTTGAGTTGTTAGCACGACTGTGTCCAAATAGCACTGGTAGGTTCAAAGGTCTTGTCTATATTTGCTGGTCTGTCTGTCCTGTCTGCTCTGATTAAGCCTATCTTTTTTTTTTGAAAGGTGCTGAGATTAGAAGTGTCTGCACAGAAGCTGGTATGTTTGCCATCAGAGCACGGAGAAAAATTGCTACTGAGAAAGATTTCTTGGAGGCTGTAAATAAGGTCATTAAGTCCTATGCCAAATTTAGTGCTACTCCACGCTATATGACATACAACTAAGCCCTGAAAGCTTTCATGAAATATTTCTTTTAATTGGAATCCTAAGCTTATATAAACTTGGTAATAACCATTTCACACAACAATAAATGGTTTCAAAATTATATGCTTTTCAGATATGTCTTCTCTCTAGTACAATAGAAGGTGATATCTAATATCATTGGTCAGAAAGGCTTATTACAGCCTATGTAAGACAGTTTTTTGACCTACTACCATTTAAGTGTCCCATATCATAAAGTACTTGCTGAGTGCATATATGTTTTGGGCTTGTATTGATTGGGTGCTGTACATATGTCATTGTATCCTCCTAATATCTGCCCAGAGAGGTGGATCTGATAGACCTTTATCTAATGAATGCAGATTTTTGCTACCAAATTGACTTGTAGCAGAGCTAGGATTCAAGTTGAAGTTTGTCAGCGTCATCTGCTATGCTTATAACCAATGTGCTCTTCTGCCTTCATCAGAATAGCCCATCTAGGCACATGACTACATGCATTTCGTAGTTTTTCCCTAGCATGTTAAATAATAAAGCTTTAGCCAAACCTATTTTTTAAAGGGAAGAAGCATCTGATATTATATGTTTTGCTTTGCTATTTGACTTGATTTTGAATTAATCAAGAATTGTTGAGCTCAGGCTGGTGTGGCTCAATGGATTGGGTGCTGGCCTGTGAACTAAAGGGTTGCTGGTTTGATTCCTAGTCGGGGCACATGCCTGGGTTGCAGGCCAGGTCCCCAGGCAACCCAGGGATATGGGGAACATCCACACATTGATGTTTCTCTCCCTCTTTCTCCCTCCCTTCTCCTCTCTAAAAATAAATAAAATATTAAAAAAGAATTGTTGATTTTTATTTTATTATTTTTTTTAAAGATTTTATTTATTTATTTTTAGAGAGGGAAGGGAGGGAGAAAGAGAGAGAGAGAGAAACATCAATGTGCGGTTGTTGGGGGCCATGGCTTGCAACCCAGGCATGTGCCCTGACTGGGAATTGAACCCGCGACATTTTGGTTTGCAGCCTGCACTCAATCCACTGAGCTACGCCAGCCAGGATAGAATTGTTGATTTTTAATGACCAGTTAAGTAATAAAGCAGAAAGGAAAGTATATACAGATAATAATCTAATTTAGAAAATCAGGAATTGGCTTCATACAGAGAAATACTTATTTTCATTTTATAAATTAATGGTTTAAATTTTGGTAAAGCTCCTGTTAGACTACTGGTCTACAGTAAGGCATTTCTTAATAAAAGTTGCATTAAAATTCTTAACAGATCTCTTTAAAATAATTTCTTGTGCAACACCATCAGATCCCTTCCCCTTTACCACCACAATTCCCTTCCTCCAAATATAGAGATCCAGGCACAATAAAGAATATTTTTATTGTAGTTCAGTATTCATAAGTAAGTAATGCAAAATAGAGCTGTATACATTAAATTCATAAAAGGTTGACAACATAGAAAATGCTATAAGTATAATATGGAAATATTTAAAACATGAAAGTTTCAAGCTAAAAAATTAAAGCCCTTTATTCATAAAATCCAACCAATACTCTCTTGGTTTTTCATGTTTGTGAAACTTACCAGAAAATTTCTCGTCCCTAAATGTGCCCTAGTCTTTCATGAGGTATAAAATAGACCAAACCATATGTAGGTTCTGCTTATAATAAAATATGCTCAAGTGAATGATTAATAATGTATATTTTTATAATGTTTTAATAAATGTAAGCAGTTAGAACACACTCTTTACCAGTTTTTCATGTAGTCACATACATCATATGCACCAGTTGGAGACAACTCAAATTGGATATGTTGACCTCACTCAAGTTGACATGTTATAGGCTCTAAATCTTGACATCTCACTTAGGTACATGACAAAACGCTAACTGACCACACATCAGATGTACAATAAATTGAAAAACAGATGTCCCTGCCCAGGCATGTATATGCAGATAGCATAAACACTATATAGATCAGTATGTCTATACCATATTTAAGAAGATAAACTATACATTAACCAGTAACTCACTCCAACTAAAATGTATATATGTATGTTTATACAATCAGAGTGCTAATAGATAATACAAAGGATTTATGAATAGAAAAATAATACTGCAGTGATACTTTAAAAAATATAACATTTAAAAATGTTATCAGATTTATAAAATTTAATTTCCACAATGGTGAGGTTCACCTGTTACACGAAGTAAATGCTATATACCAGTACAATGAAAAAGCCAGTGGGTCATTTTCAAAGGCAAGATGGATTTGTGAGATGTTCAAACTTGATTACATTCATGTCAATAAGCAGGCAGCTAGCTTTTGAACATTTTACTGGGATTTGAGGGGTTTCAAAACCACTGAATGCATTTTGGTTGGCTATATGCATTTTGGTTTGGAGAATTAGATGGTACTTTTATCAGTTCTCATATTTACTCTTACCAGCACTCAAACCATATCAAGAATCTAAACATACTGAATCCTAAGCATTCCTGAAAGGTATACTAAAAAGGACCAACAGTTTTTTTGCACTCATTAAAGCATACAGTCTCACACTAAAGTTTTATTTGATCTTAGAATTTAAATCGATTTACTATGTTTAAAGGGGCAGACATAGTAGATAAAGCCTTCCCCACCACATAGCATTCCCTCCCTCATCCCCACACAAGTGCACACCCCCCACCCTCACCCCCTAAAACACAGAAAAACACACCTACCCACTCCAGTGCAGATTCTCTGGGCTTGCTGCCCTCATGCACACAGGAGGGCATACTCATTTTCTCAATGTACCTTTGGAAGCAAGCACCTCCTTTCTGTTAAACAGGTAAGGATATAGGGTCAAACCACATGGAGTGGATATTTGAGATGTTACCTGAAAACTACAAAGTGAGCTACTCCCAGGGCTTGTAGAGGATTCAGATCTTTAACTTATCTTTGAGTCCCACTGCAGATGAGATTGGCAATTGGGATCCCCCTACCAGCTGCCATTATGATTATGCAGAGTCAGTGTCTATGACACAACTAGGAGTTCCCTGAGCCCTGGTTCACATTGTTTTCAAACATTCCACCCCTCCATAAGGTAGAGATCAACCACTGTCATATTATGCAGGATATGAGAAAGACAAAGCATTTGTTTATATGGGACCTTCCTATAAAATAGGGCTAGTCCCTATGTTTACTGATTGATGTGTGTTATGCCCATTTTGACAGGGCAACAAGAATCTGAATTTGAATCAGCTGAAAAACACAGACAGGCATACACTAGCAGCTATTAAAGTCCAGAGAGAAGGTAGAGATGGAACTTGACTAAGTAAAAAGAGACCAGGAAATTTTCCACTAGATGAAATAATTCTAAGTAAAACATTCCAAAATATTTACATACAGATAAAATACATTCTGAAGTGCGTTTTTAGATTCTCAAGAACATGCTGAAACAAAAACATTTCCCTTCAGTAAGACTTCAGGGCTTTTTATGTACATGGTAGAATTCTATTCAAACTAGGCTAAACATTAAAGAAAAGTTAAATACAAATTTGTAAGATACAGACATACTTTTTTTGTACACTACTTTCAACCTATCAATACTAGGACTTGGGTCTCCACTATGTGTAAAGCATTTGTTGAAGGCTGGTGCTAAGGGATATACAATGAAAAATTCTGTAACATTGTTTAAAATCCTAAATGGCTGAAATGATGCAGGCCCTTTTACGAAAGTTTCTAGTATAAGCTGAGCGTCTACAACTACATGCTCTTTCAGAAGGCAGTCTGTATCAGAATGCAGATGTACTGGATCTTGTGTATGATGATTGCCAAGGAAATAACTGAATGTATATCTAATTTCCCTGTATATCTAGGTAAAGAATTGATTGGAAAGAAGGGGTCTACTTTGAATTAAATTAGTAAAGTAATGAGAAACCTCACTGGAGTTAAAGCAAACAAACCACAGAGTTTGGTTTTGAGTAGACCTATGCTAGCACAGTGCTTTCCTGGGATGTGACCACTTTTCTCCTGCCAGTATTTTCTTCATGAACGCTAAAACAAGGAATCAATAAGAAAACATTTTTTTAAAGAAGAAAAAAACATATAAAAAAGGCAAACTGAATATTAGCAGGAAATCTTAGCAGGGGAGGCCTTAGGCAGGTTAGCCAATTAATACTTGTGCTTCGAATTAGAGTGATCTGTTAGAATTGTAAGAATAAGAACTTTTGATGACAAATTGTATTAATGGTCTCCTTTGGAACAACTAAAAAGAGTACTTGAAAATAATTATCTTATTCATAGGCTTAAAACTGAGTTTGATGAAGAGTTAACCAAGTAACTTTTATGGACTTCTAAGGAATGGAGTTAGTTTTCTTAAATACGTGGTCTTCAGGCTACTTCACTATTAGCAACATTTCTAGGGGCTCCTACTGGTCACAGTTGTGACAATTTTAGCACCAAATAGAATAACTAACAGACTGAAACACATTAAAATATAAAAACTCATGAGTCTATAATTACACCAAAAAAGAAATGGAAAAGAACCTAATTTGTCACCATCTGTTTATAAAACCAACTTCTTACTTTGAATTTGATAACTAAATGGAGAAAACAAACCTGCCTTTCCAGTAAGAACTGTATTTAAGCATGACTAAATAGCTCAAGTTGAGGAAGGAAAGCTATAATAATTTACATAGAAACATCAACTAATAAATGCAGAAGAAATAAGAAAATCAGAGAAAAAAATTCACAAACCTTAATATTTACTGATTTAGGCAAAGATTACCACTAGATGTTAAAACTCCCAGGTGAATGGCTAATGGGAAACCAGGAATTCATTCCATGCCAAAGGAACACCATGCAGATAACTCACTAACCAGAAAGGTGAAGACACAATTGGGGGATTAGGCTGTTCTGTTAGTGGTAGGGTCAACTACATAGTGTGTTCTTTTCTGATGTGCTGCAGGCTGAAGCCTGTGTCTCATCTATCATATTCTAGTAAAACATGTTTTATTCAAATCCATGAGGCCTATAGATGTAACTTCTAGATGACAAGCAGTTTAGAAAATAAAAGGACAAGCTAAATAACACCTTGAGGAAGCACATAGATACATGACCAGTACGGGATTCTCCAGGACAACTGCCCCAGGCTTGTTAACAAGTCCATGTCATCGCAAAAGGGACTGCGCTAGAGTAAGATACACTTAGGGACTTAAAGGGACATGACCAGTTATGGTGTAAGGTCACACAATGGATACTAGTTTGGACAAATCAACTACAAATTTGGGGACAAGTGGGGGAAATTTGAATATGGTCTGAGGTAAAAATGTTCTGGAATGAGAAAAAAATAGGTTACAGACACTGTAGAGTATAATCTTATTTTGGTTAAAAGATGTAAATATGTATGTATAAAGATCTGAAAGGATACATTAAGGTGTTAGCAATAATCCTTGAGTGGTAGCAATATAATATTTTTATTTTCTTATTTTTGCTAGTCTAGTTTTTCTGTAATGTGCTTACATTGCTTCTATAAAAACATATGGTGTTTTGGAAAGAACTTCCAGAAAACTGTGGGTATGCCACTACTGTTTGATAACTCCAGTTACAGAAGATCTGTAGACCAGCAAGTACAAAAGCAAGGAGCCACTACCCATCTGGCGACAGCATATCTGATTTGTAGGTAAGGTACTTAAAAGGAAAAATAAGTGCTTGGCTGACAAAGGTAATACTAAAAAGTAACAGAAATGTCACTGCACAATAAATGCAGGTGAGAGGCCAATATATTTTGGAAGTAGTAAATTAAAAAACACACACACAAGTAAGATACATCTTGCTAGGCATCATTCACCCTCCAAATCAAGCCTTGACTACTTGTATTTACCCTTTGAAAAAAAAATCTATTCTCTGGTATTTAAAATGTGTAAATGAGTAATTTCAGGAGAGGCTCATACCCCATCCCAGGCTGAGTTCCTCACGCCTCAGGAGTGGCATTGGGCTCTGTATCCTCCTGGGGTGGAGGAGTTAAGGCTTCTTGTTCTGCAAGCGCCTCTCGAAGTTGGCTCCCTAAAACTGCATCATGAATGCTGTGGAACAGCAGCTCCCATAAGGCAGGATTTTCAAAAAATAGGTTTTGTGTGAGGTCATTCACAACTTGTGCTAAAAAAGAAGAAAAGAAAATTAGTCCACATTTTGGGTATCAATCTTGAACATTTAAAAAAGTAACACTTTAATACAGTTTAAATATTAAAATGATACAATAAAAAGTCTCACTCCAATTCTTGTACCCATGACATCACACCCCCAGTTGCAGGAAGCTACTTTTATTATTTTCTTGTGTGTTCTTCCAGTATGTATTTATGCAAATATAAGTAAATATATAAACAAATATTCTTATTTTTGCCCTTTTCTTACCCAAAAGAAAGCGTACTATTTATATTATTCTGTATTTATATTATTCTGAAACATTTAATTTTTTCACTTAATTTTTTTTATGACTACATGGTATTCGATCTTGTAGGTGTAGCCTAGTTAATTTAACTTGTCCCTTTTGTGTGATAGTTGAGTGTTTCCAGTCTTTTGTTTTTATAGACAGTACTGTGATGACTACCGGTATGTGTTTCATTTGAATGTGTGTAGCACATTGCTGGATTCTCTGGGTTAAAAGGCAAATGCGTTTGCAATATAGGGGCTGTTTCATTAGGCACACCAGCAAGGTCAGAGTGCCTACAGAGCATGCTGTCAAGCAGTTCATTTTCAAACACTGTTTTCACAAAAATTTAATATAAAAAAACAGCAGACATTGCATGTAAAAACCTAAATGATCTTATATAACTATGTTTATGGCAGCCATTAAATAATTACTGAAAAATATACCAGCCCAGAACAATGGTTTGTTAGTTCCTTTTCACCAACTCCAGTTCAGGAGGCCTGCCACTAGTGGCTCAGTGATAGGAGTTCCTGGATGTGGCTAATTTCAAGGCTAGCTTTAGAGTGATTTTCAGAAGAAAAAATTTCATTTTCACCAAAAAACAAAATTAAGGGGAAATATTTCCTAAAAAAAAAGAGAAACAAAAATAAAAATATTACTATTTCTCCTCATTCTACAAGTGTACTTACCACTGCATCCTGCTAAATACACATAAATACCGACATCTCCATATTCTTTTACAATCTGTAATAATGTTGAAATAAAGTTTAGTTTCTCTTGACTGTGCCAGATACAAGTCTCTTCTTACCAATATGTATTTCACTGACATAAGACACTCTAGTACATTCACTTGAACTACTTTGCTTCAATAATTATGCATTTTTTAGCTAATCATTTAAAAATGATAGTTTATTTCTTTTGTTTTTATATGGACAGTCATAATTAGAAATATCAAAAAATTCTTGTTAAACTTTATGTGTAATAAATGTATAATAAAAATGACTTTAAAAATCTTCTTGTAGAAATATATACTGAATTTTTTACAGATGATGTGTTCACTGGCATGTGCTTCAAAATAAGAGAAGGGGACAATGGGCATGGGGCATGAGTGAAGTCAGATTAATCATAAATTGATAATTGTTGAAGCTGAGTAATATATATTCATTATACTATACTTTTTACTTTTGAATATTTTTGAAATTTTCCATAATCAAAAGTTGAAAAAAAAACAAAAAAAAATTTTAAGAGTTGGAAAGGGACCCTAGTTCAACTCTGATTTTACTGATGGCAAAACTGGATACAGGGATTTTAAATGACTTGTTCACACTGATGCTTACCCCTGCCAGAGTTTTTACACCAACGGAATCAATAAAATTGACTTGTGTGAAGTCCAGAATGACGGTGTGGACATTTTCCCCAGGGGGCATGAACCTCTGTAGCTCTTCAGGGAAGGTGCTTTTGATGACTATTGGGGGGTACTTGATTTCTTCATCTTCTCCTTCAGGCTTTGTACCATCTTCTCCATCGACTTCTGCATCCTATGCCAAAAATCATACCAGAATTCTATGAACAAATCACATTTTGGTTCTGAGAGTTATACAAAAAAAAAAAAAATCAGTCCATAGAGTCTTAAGCTATTGATTATATCAGATCTTTTCTAAAATATTTACCATATCCCAGCCTTGTAACATGACCAAAAAAGATGTGTATATAATATTCAATTTTAGCTCTGTTTCTTTTCCTCCCTTTTTTTGTCCAGTGAAATCCACTCTCTTTAGTTATCATATATATTTCCCCATAGCTTCTAAAATAATTCCGTTAAGTTCAGCATGATAGACCATAAGTTACATAAGCCTTTATGAACAGTAAAAATCAGCCTTTGAGTTCTTTTGCTGTAAGCTGAATGAATCCATGACAAGGTACTAATGATAAAATTTATTAAGGTACTGTGTGATTTTTATTTTTTAGAACAATGTTTTCCTCATCCCATATCACTACTTATTTCAGAAGCATTCTCATTACTAAGCTTATCATGCATCTTTAATACATGAAGGATAGCTATATTGTTTCTGAAGTTTCCTATCTTAGGGACTTCATGTTATGTTATAACTTCAATCTTGAATAAAGGTGGGGGGTCACTGTGGATTGGGAAGAAGGAAAAGTACAATGAAGAGATCACTCACCGCTTTGACGACGGTCGCATTGACCATGTTTGCATTCCCGACCTCCTTAGCATACTTCTTCATGGCCTTTCTTCTTGCTCCCATGATAAGGGCTGGGTTCACTCCAGTCTTT
This sequence comes from Phyllostomus discolor, assembly GCF_004126475.2. NCBI lineage: Eukaryota > Metazoa > Chordata > Mammalia > Chiroptera > Phyllostomidae > Phyllostomus > Phyllostomus discolor. Next base: position 45,285,438 of record NC_040912.2, read on the forward strand.
ACAGAAAAGCAATCATGCAAAAACACTTCTTGGCTCCCAGGAACTCACACAAATGTGATTAATCTTTAACCCCCCCCCCCCCCCCCATTTGATGGTTTTCTATCCCAGGTTATCCCCCCAACCCTTTCTCTACTTTGCCCTCAGGTCCCCTAAGCTGAGTGACTCCTTTAAAAGACCATTAGTACCCTTTCTTATTCCTGGTCTTGATTTAAGACAACCTGAAGCTAAAGTATTAAAGAGAACTTAAAGTAGCATTTTTCAAAATTAGATTTCTTAGGTTCTAAGAGATATGTAAGAGACTGTGGGTTGACTGTGAGGTTTTTCTGTATATACTGGGCAGTGTGAGGCTGAGTTCTAATCATGACCAAAGGAACCCATATGATCTCAAAAGAAGAAATCTAAAATTATTTTTTCACTTCTTTTTCTTAAAAATGTTTTTAAAAGGTTATGTATACACGTATATAGAGAGAAATAGTATAAAATTAATATCTTGTGACTCACCTTTCTTTTTAATGCACTGCTATACAAGTCACTATTTGCATAATAAATTGGGGCATTTATTTGGAATATTTTTATTCCAGGAATTTCTTTCACCTGAGAAACAAATTGTTAGTGAATTTAACACATGGAAATATTTCAGAATCAAAACTGGAGTTGCCTCCTGCTTCCAACTTGAAAATTCATGCAGAGGTTGCTAAGGGCCCTCTTAATATTGTTTGGATAAAATAATATCACTCATGCTCTGGAGGAAGGAGTACTGAGAAGAAATCCTTTAAAAATGCACATCTTCCCATTTAAGAATTTTCCTGTGTTTCACTTTTACTGTAAAACACAAAGAAAAGGGCCTGAAAAATATTTAGACTGTGGAAAATAAAGTGAACACAGGTTTGTATTGGTTCATTCATGGAATGCAGGCAGGAATCGAAATGAACCCAAGTGAAATAGAGTGAATATTTTATCAAGAAGCCTCGAACTCTAGAATGCAGTTTGGAAACAAGTAATTCAGCATATAGTTATAGTTCTTTGGAAGGAGGAGAAGACAGTAATCCTAACACCAATCTCATTTCCTAATACCTTATAGTGAATCTGAGAATTTCTTCCCAAGCAGGAAACAAAACAAATAGATAAAACTAGTTTTAAAAGATTCTATAAAAGTCTTTGAGATTCCACATAAGAAAAGAACATTCAAAAATCAAGGAAATTTTAAGCCCTAAATTTAACCATTCAAAATGAAGTGGGAGAATTTCATAGCCCCAAAATCTATATTTTACATGTTAGTATTAATATTTTACCATCAGCTTAAATTCACCAGAAAAAAATTACGCACAGACAAACTATCCTCTCAGTTTCAGAATTTTGCAAATATATACTTTAATTCAAACAATAAATACTTGGCCTCATTTTAAAAAGAGAAAAATAAATATTAGGAGGTTGAATAATTAATGTATGGTATAGTACAAACTACAAAACTGAATCCAGGCAGTAAGTTTTTCAAGTTTTTCACTTTGACCACTACACCTCCCTTCTTTTCACTCCCACTTTTTGTCCTAGGTAAAAAATAAAATTAGTTAGCCAATTACAGCACATGCTCACAGCTTACAACCATTTAAAATGACAGAAAAGGTCTTACCTCCTCATATGCATCTATATCAATATACACATCTGTGTCAGGAAGCTGTCCAAGGACTTTGTAGCTTGGACTGAAGATAGAGAGTGAGTGTGTTAAAATATAGCATTGTGTTGAGATCCAGTATGTAATTGAAACATGAGGTTTTGCACATTTCATGTATGGATTTGCTAGTAAATTCAGGAATATTTGATCCCTATACAGTGCCTTTGCAGAAGGGCTCCACATACGTCATGTTCCCTGTGCCATTCCAAGCCTCACACTTCCCACACACCTCACACCACACACATCCTTCACCTCAACCACAACATACACGATTCACCCATATAGCAAACACATCTCATCATACTAACCACACATACACTACATACGACACACACCCTCCACATACACACAATACACAATGCAATTGCATGCTCATACCATACAACTACACATGTATACACCATACCACACCAATGACCCAGTCAGGACAAAAGACTCGGGCATTTAAAGATAAGGGCAAAAATGAATTGCGCAGAGTTCAAGTCATGCCACACGTAATTCAAGTTCTCATTCCACTCAGTTCTCAGGTAGAACTGTCTTATTCTAATTCTAAAGTAGAAAAAGAGGTTTTCTTTTTGTTTCTAAGAGTCTCTGATGTGGGTGGGGAGAAAACAAAAATCTCTAGTTACCAAAGTTTTCTTAAGTTTTGTTTGAGAAATTGAGGCCCAGTGAGGTTCAGTGAGTTGTTCAAGGTCAGAAATCTTTGAGAGTGAGAATATGTCTTAAGTAAGTCTTTGATTCAACATTCCATGGTCTTGTACTATGTCCTGGTGCTTCTTAGCATGTAGATGCAAGTGCTTCTTTGTGAGTTAGAATATACAATACAAATATTAGATGATTTTCTGGGTGGATTCCCTCAATGAGCATTCAGAGAACACACCATGTGCCTGATCCTGGACTCCAGGAGCATGCCTCCACAGTCAAGACACTCACAGTCTGTCGACGAGTACATTTAAAGTCAACACTGCCATCTCAAGCAGTACACTCACACCCATCCCAATCTGTGCACTCACCTCTGTGTCCTGTAAATCACAGTCATCAGTGCAATGATCACAGCAGTAATTAAACCATAGTCCAATCCCAGGAACAAGGAGGAAACAAAAGTGGTAAGCCAGATGGTCTGAACAAAAGACAGAAAACTTTATGTAAAATCCTGCTAAAAACTTCCTAGAGTTACACACACTCACACACATGTACATACATGGTACCTAACTTTGCCTAACTGGATACTGCATATAACAACTGACTGCACTAACTTACATCTCTCGTATTTTTATCAGCACTAATCCATGTTGGCTATGACATATTCACCTAATAGTGACCTTTGTTACTTACCAGCTCTATTTTGCTGGTTCTCCAGAAAAAGGGGAGATCTGAGAATTGCATAAACATTCCTTTCAGGTTGACGATCACAATGGCAGACAGCACAGCCTGAAATACAGCACATCCATGCTTGCCTCTCCTCTTGTGTCCAAGAACTCCCTTTGCTGGCTCCTCACTGTCCTCCTGCTGCCCTCCCACGTCCTCTCCCCACTCACTTCCTATGCGGCAGTGATGGTACATTTGGAGTCATGCACGCCTGGATTTTCAGGACTTGATTAGCTAAAATGGGCCTTGGAAAACCAGGCTTATATTCTAGCAGCAAACCTGCATGGTAGTCAAGAGGTTCAGAATTAAACTTGGTATTCAAGGAATTATTTCACCCATGGTCTTTCTATATTATGATTTTTCTATATCGTTTTTAATCTCTACTAGATTAAATACATCAGTAAAACAATGTTTTATGGGTGTAGGCCATATCAGATTTTAAATGGAAGTATAAGGTCAGAGAAGATCAAAGAGAGAAGGGACCTTGGAGATTAGCCAGTCAACAGTTTATCTGCAACCCAGAGATGCTGAGATGGCTTTCCCAAGGTCCCAGGGATCAGGAGATTTTGGAGCAGGATCTTGGTCTTAGCCTTGGACCTTTTTCAAACCACCCTGCTAGGGTTACAGTAAAAACCCATGAGACAGCTCCCCAAAATATAAACAAATATAGCAAAATCTGTACACATGGAAAATCTTACACAAAGTCCAAGCTACACACCTGGGGTAATGATTCAAAGAGGAATCCCGTGGCTAATATGACCATCAGAATCATTAACGAGGCCAAACAACCTGCAAGCTGAGTAAGAAAAGACATGGAAGGAGCTTTTAGGAGATGAGTAAGAGGCTGGCATAGGTTGATCTGAGTCTTTTGATAATCAGTGTGGGACAATCAAGAAAATATGGATTCTGCCCTGGCTGGCGTAGCTCAGTGGATTGAGCGCGGGCTGTGAACCAAAGTGTCGCAGGTTCAATTCCCAGTCAGGGTACATGCCTGGGTTGCAGGCCATGACCCCCAGCAACCGCACATTGATGTTTCTCTCTCTCTCTCCCCCCCTCCCTTCTCTCTCTAAAAATAAATAAATAAAATCTTAAAAAAAAGAAAATATGGATTCAAACAAGTCATCCAAACCATTACATAAACCTGTAAGTTTTTCCCACTTCTCCAAAGTTCTAGTTCCTCTTACAGCTTTTAAACAGGAGCTGAAATGTTTAAACACCTTGACTGGAATGTTCTTGCCAGGAGTTGGAAAAAGATGTCTGGTGCTGATCTGAGACCCGCAAGGATCAGAAGACTACAGATAAGACTGTGCTGTCCAGTGTGGTGGCTACTAGCCATATGTAGTATTTACATTTAAAAAATTAAAATTAAATGAACTTAAGATTCAGGTCTTGGCTGCACTAGCCACATTTTAAGTGTTTGAGAGCCACATGTGGATCATGGCTGCCATATTGGATGGTGCAAATATTGAATATTTCCATCAATGCAGAATGTTCCATTGACACAGAAGATTCCCGTTCCCAGGCTTTCATGCTAACATCCTAGGTCTCAACTTGGAGGTTGACTGGTAGCAAGTATAATTTTTTTATTTAATTGGACAGCAGACCTCTTTCCTATAGACTTAGCTGCTTATGATTTGCTTTAATCAATCATACCTTCCTCTGATTCACCATGCAGCTCACTGGAGCATGGATCTTCAGGCAGAGTAGCTTGGGGGTCAGACTAGAACCAAGGCATTAAAATGTAATTACCACCCAAATCCTGAGAGGCGAGTGGTATACATACCTGTGTCTTCCCTCCAGTTCCCTCCTGAACAAGGCTCCGAGACAAGGAGCATGAAATTGCGAAAGTCTGGAAGAGTGAACCGATGGAATTGCACAGCCCCAGTGCAATGAGCTCCTTTTCCACATGGAAACAAAGCACAGAAGAAATCAGTTATTCCTTACAAAGAAAGGTGTGATGGCCCATATAATACACATTTTCAGCAGTGTAGGCTGTTTCTTCATTCTCTTTTCAGATATAAGAATTTGTTTAGTATGAGATCAAAATAGGAATTATTACACAATTTAAAGTGCAGTGGAGCACTTAGGATTTTTAATGTTGGAGATAAATGCTGTGCTCAGTCCCCTCTTTCCCAAATGCTCTCTACACAAATAAATAATGCTTAAAAAAAGAACTACAACAAAAGAGACAAAATATTTTTGTTGTTTAAATGAAAGGCATATAGGATTATGGTATACAGTACTGACATCTTTTGAATGCCTGAATCTTGCTCAGCTAGGAGTCCATGCCAGTGTCCTCCTGGGACAGTGAGTTAGCCCTGCTCTGAGGACCACTTCTGGTTGTCCTGGTTGGGTCACTGTGTGTCACACAAATGAGGAGTATCTAGGTTCCTCTTAGAAACACACAGCATGTTTGTTTAAATACCTCACCTGTAGCTATGTTATAAAAGACAGTGACAAAGAATCTACTGTGGAGTGTGAGTTATGAATCACATACTCCAAGCTTAATGACCAAAGAGAAGCCTTCCTATGGAGTAAAAATGGTTCTGGGAAAATATTTTATTCTCAATCTGTGAGCTTTAAGAAGTGATAACATCTATTGAATGACAACCATAATGGAAACATACAACTAAAAAATAAAAAGCAAAAATAATAGTGATAACATCAAGAGGAGTATGGTAAACTGAAAGCCTCAGACTGGAGATTTCACCTGTCTAGCTGACCTCTGCCTGTGAGGTGAGGTCAGACTCTGTACCTCAGTGTTCTGATAATCAAATGCACATAAGTTATAAAAAATTGTAGAGTTGAATAAATTCATGCTTCAAATATATCCATTATCAAACTTACAAATTTTTCTACCAAGACAGAGAAATCAAGTTCATCTGCCTTTCATAGCAGAGCATGACAACTGTATCACTATGAAACAGCTACAGGAAATTAATGGCTTTTACCTGATTTCCATCAACCTGGTAGCCATGTTTATTTCCCAGGGTCTTGGCCATTGAGATGGTCACTGAAAACCCAACAATGGCTATGGCGATGGCATCCACGTACACGAGGTGGAAGAGGCTGGTGTCTGGATTGGCTGGAGGTAGTAGCCTGAGAGATCAAGTGGAATTTATCACCAGTGCTGTGGCCACTGGGGGAAAAACATGCAACTACAGGGGAGCATGTTAGAGGGGAATCATTTGCAAAGGACATGATCAATGCTTGAATATTTGTTTGCTCTAGTTTGGCAAAAAGAAGGGCTCTCCTGGACACACAGAGGTTCTTTCCAGGCCCCAACCCCAGGTACCAGGTGAATGGGTTATCAGCAGAGATCAGATGCTGGTTTATTTAGAAAAAGAGTAACCTTATACCTCATGGCACCTGTATGGTAGGTGTAACTAAGACACAGAACAGGAAGAAGAGAGGGTCAGTGAAGTGTTTGATGCCATGAGACATTTGAACCAAAGTCTGAGGGCAGGGAGGGTGTTGGACAAGGTTTATCTCAGAGGAGAAGTACTGTCTGAGCAACAGCAGGCACTCACTGCCCTCCCTTGTTATTTCACACAAGGGCTCTGCTTCTTCCCAGGATCCCAGGTGAGTTTCTAATATGGGAAAGGAGCAGCAGCAAATTGTACTCCTTGGGTCTCACCTGGGAATCCTGGGAGTCTGAAGGAGCCAAAAGTGTGACTCCTGAAGCCCCACAACAGGCAACCTTATTTTTGTGGTCCATTCTTATGGGTTGGAAACTTTGTTATAAAAGAAAAGAATAGGGATTCCCTAGAATGGTCTGGGGGAGAGATCAATAGAGGTTTTCAAAGCTACTTGCTCTAATTCAAGGCACTGGGCTAACTAATAACAATGACAACAATCAATTAATTGATACACAATATTATTATTCTTACAATAACAGTCACTTATTTGGTGTTTCCTCTGTGCCAAGTTCTGTGAGGTAGGCCCTGTGAGGTAGGCACCATTGTAATGGCCATTTTACAGATGGGAAAAATGAGGTATAGTAAGGTAAAGCAACTTGCTCAAGGTCAAACAACTCATCAACTGAATAAACAAAAACCATAAAAAACCCACCTCCCTGTGCCTATTTCTCTTACTATGTCATATCACAGTGACAAAAGGGGATGTCTCAAGTTCTGGAGAAAAAGGAAAGGGAGAGGGAGAGAGGAAAGAAACTTAACATATATACAGCCTGGATTATGTGTTGCATGCTTGACTAATGTCATCTCATATGTCCTCAAAGCAATCCTATTAGATAGGTACCATTATTATCCCAGTTTATAGGTGAAAAAAAATGAATGATTACAGATGTCAAGTAATTTGCCTAAGATGGGGCACGGAGTCAAACCCAGGGGGATATCTGACTATAAAACAGGTATTTCCCTTTCACTTTGCTATATAAGTGAACCAAGAGGGAAGGCCTAGAAGCAGCTTTGGGTCTGAGGAATAAGAATTTGAGAAGAGGATTTATTTTGGAATGAGTTAAGGAAAGTTAACCAAGAAACAGGATATATTGCCACAACTGGGATCTTTACTAGTCAACTGTCACTTTTGGGACACTATTGTGTATATATTTATGTGTGTGTCACTAGTAAGTGTGGTAGTTTGCTCTCAAACGTGACCAACAATTCCTCCCATCCTTGTATGTACTGCTTTCCCACGTGGAGGTGGAATCTGTCTCCCCTCTGGCTGAAACTTGCAATTTGCTTTGACTGAGATAATGTGGAGAAAGTGAAGTTGTGTGCATGCTTTAAGAGGCCAGGTGGCTTCTGCTTTTCTGTCCTGCCCTGAGCCACCATGGAAAGAGTTTGTCTATCCTGCTGGAGACAGCATGTGGAGAGAAGATGCCAGCCAGCCCTCAGCAGTTCCAGCCTGCTGGCTGAGGGTTCAGACATGGAGCAAAGCCCTCTTGGATCCTCCAGTCACACTTCAGAAACTTACAGCTGCATGAGACCAGAAAAACCACACAGGTGAGCTCTACCTAGATTGATGAATTGTGAGCAAATAAATTGCTGCTGGAAGCCACTGCTTTGGAGCTATTTGTTATTTGGCAATAAGACTCACAGATAACTGAAACAGTATGGTTATATAGGGTAGGGTAAAAGTAGGTTTAGGTTTACATTTGTGGGCAGGCAAAATAGTTTATTCTTGTATTATCATTTATTAATTATTATATATTTTCCCATATGAACAACTGTAAACCATCTTATGCCCACCCTGTATGTAGATAGGTAGGTAGACATTATTTGCTTCCCGCTTGGTTTTGGGCAAAATTCCAGAAAGATAAGCTTTCTGAGTAGCCAAGTTTCAGAAACATAAAATATTATTATTTTTTTAAAAACCCAACTTAGCTCTTTTAGAAGGAAAAGCATGTTTGGGTATAATGCAATAGGGAAAGAATTAGATAGAAATTATGGTGTCATGTGGATTTTTAAAAGAAGTCTTAAGTGTAAACATTCAAATAATTTATTCAAATTATTTGTGGTTGGTTATTCAGTAAGATTATCTCCTGGGTCCAGTCACAGACCAATGTTTATCACATGACTGATTATGTTGTGACTCAGGTGTGAGGTAATGGAAAGTGCACACAACTGGGTATTGGAAGACTGAGTTCTGGGTCCAGGCTGGGACTCACTGCAAGTTACTAAACCTCATTCATGTCTCTCAAATGTCTCCTTCTCTGATATTCTACTGAGAACAGCAACCCCAGCCCCTCCTATCCCTTACCTGGCTTCCCTTTTCTTCATGGCTCTCCTTACTATTTGCTTGTCTCTCTCCTCTAGTAAAATAAACTCCATGAGAACAAAGGCTTTTTTATTTATATGTTTGCTTTTACTTTTAACTGCTGTGACCCTGGCATATTAATAGATAATCAATAAACACAAGCAGAATAAATGAGAATAAATAAACTTTCTTCTCAGTAAAATGGAGATAATGTATATATTTGTCAGTAGTGTTATTGTGAGCAGCAACTGAGATAATTACAAGTCCAAATAGAAAAGCAAGCATTACTATATCATGTTCTACTTTTAAGTTGAATCATAAGCAACATGTTCATGATAGCAATTTATTGTTTTGAAGTAGGGTGCATGCTTCCTCCATCAACACTTGCACTGGGGGGTGAACTTTTTCTTAAGAGCAACTCCTACTCCCTGTACTTCCCACAAGAATCTTAGATGGGAGTGGAGGCAAGGTCTGATGGCATATGCCAGGTTCTGTCAGTGTACAACATATGGGCAAATATTTGACTTGGTTGTTTTGGAAAGAGAAGAGGGTGGCAAGAGAGATAGTATAGGAGATAGACAGAGACAGAGAGAGACAGATACAGGCAGAGTGTGTGAGAGGAACAGAGTGAGACCAGGAGAAGCTCAGTCACTCTTGTCCTTCAAATAAAGAGAATAGTACAAAATGTAAAGAGTTAGAGAAAAGAAAAAAAATGAAGCAAGAAGCAAGATATGATTTGAAACTAGAAAAGATGAGCCACAGAACTTTCAATTACTGTGTCTCAAACACTACAGAGGGAGTCAGGTGCTACACTCACTGCTGTGGGCATGTTAGTCCTGAAGCTCTCTCCATGGCCCTTGAGACAGGTACTAATTACCATGCTCTCCTGGCAGGAGAGGAAGCTGAGGCTTTGAGGGGATAGGTGACTAGCCCAAGGTCACACAGCTAGAAAGTGGCAGGCTAGATTTAGGTTTAGATTAAATCTAAATCTAGATTTAGATTTGCTCTTAATTCCTAGTCACTCAAGGAGAGATTTAAAAAACCAATACATGTAAACAACAGGAAACAAAACAAGACAGAACACCACATGCTACTGCTGGTGGGACTGTATGATGGTACAGCCACTATGGAAAACAGTGCCTGGAGGTTCCTCACAAAGTTAAACATAGGACTATCTCACCATCTGGCAATCTCACTCCTGGGTATACATCCAAAAGAACTGAAAGCAGGGTCTCGAGAACATATTTGCACCCTCATGCTCACGGTAACACTATTCACAACAGGTAAGAGGTGGAGGCAACACAACTCTCCACTGATGATGAATGGATAAACAGACATTGGTACATACATACTGTATTACTGTTTACTTTTATTCAGGTTTAAAAAGAAGAAAATCCTGTTACATGCTACTACATGGATGAACTTTGAGGACATTAAGCTAAAATAAATAAGCCAGTCACAAAAATAACAAATGCTATATGATTCCCCTTATATGAGGTACCTTATTACTATAAGGTAATTCCTTAGTATAAGTCAGATTCCTAAAGACAACAAGTAGAATGGTGGTTGCCAGGGACGGGGGCAGGGAGATTCAGACTTACAGGATGAAAAGGTTTTAGAGGTCTGTTTCTCAGTACTATGAATATACATAACACTACTGAACTGTACACTTAAAAATGATTAAATGGTAAATTTTATGTTTTTTATCAGAATAAAAGAAAAAACAACCAATGCACACACTAAAAAACAAATACACAACAAAAACCACCAAACCCCACTCCCAAACTCTCAGCTATGTGATATGTAGAAAAAAAGGTTTTTTCACTGCAAGAATACTAAAGCAGGAGTTAGATACCATAATAGATCTGTTATTCAAGTCATACTGTTACTTAAAACTATTTTCCTACCCCAGAGGAAGTGTCCCAACGACGTCCACATTGTACGACTCATGCAAGCTAAACCCAGCTGAAATGCCAGTTCCCATTACCACCTAAAACACACACAAACCCAAGTGTCCTTTACAGGTGAAAATTCAAATGTCACAAAAATGAGCTTCAAACAATTTGTTAGCCAAGCCAAATCTACTCTTGCTTTAACTTTCGGTTTTGGAAAGAAGAATTATATTTAGCTTCCAGCAACTCTAAGTTCTGCTAATGACTCTCCCCACAAAATTAAAATAGACCCCACAGTTTACTTGTGGCCTGGAATTTGTTTCTCTCTGTTTGGGTCTGTTCCATGCTGAGGTGTCTGGCTACTTGCCTGCAAGCAGAAGAGGCCATAAAACCTTTCAGGAGTTGGCTTTGATGTGGGCCAGGTGAAATGCATCCCTGATAACATGGCATGAATAAAGGCCACTGAAATGTGTATTGTGAGAGTGGTTCAATGAGAGTGGATCCTTATAAAATTTATGTCTGGGTCTACCATCCTCCTGCCAACCCTGTTCCCTGCACAGCAGCACTGTGTGTGGTTAGACCACCCTGTAGCTGCCTTCTCTCATTTCAATCAGGGTCAGAGTGAAAGTGCCCATCCCACAGGCATGACACTGGACATAAGGCTTCCTGGATTGTCAGGGCATAGATTTAGTTAGTGAGTGAAGTACAACCCTTAGTGAGCTACAATAAGAAAGAAATAACAGAAGGAAGGATAACAATTTTCTTCCTCCTGAAGAACTATAGCTGCAGAACCCTGAGTGGGTTGTGGAGGAGAGAAGGAATTCGGGCTGTGCAGGGAAGGGAGTGGCTGCAGGGTGGCTGCTGCAGGGAGCCCTGGTCAAGGTAAGCTTATCAGACACTGCAGCCTGGAGACCAAGTGCATGGGTGCTTCTGGCCCCTTTTTTGTCGGTGGCAATTATGTCCGTCATCCTTAATTGTATTTGTGCATCTCAAATGGGGGGAGCATTCACTGGGGACCAGAATATTCAAATCCACAGGATAAATATGGCTTTAAGTTTCTGGAGCATCAACTTGATGCAGTAGTAAACAATTTACACCCTGCTTTCCTACCAACACAAATATATTATGAAATAGAATGCAAAACTCCAAAATGTATGTTTTTTAATTTTTTATTATCTCCCTTGCTCTGAGGAGAACTTAACTAAGAAATGTAAAAACATGGGTTTACTGTAATTACAATGATAAAATTCTGGAGAACCATTGCTCTGGGAAACATGAAGGGACAATGGAAAATGGACAGAGCCAGGAACCAAGCCAGGAAGGGCAATCTTTGTCATTTGCTTCACACTTAGGGCTTGCCTGTCTCCTTTGCTGAGAACCTCTCGCTCTCCTCCCAGAGGAAGCAGGAGCTCTATGCCCAGCCCCAGTGGGAGACCAGATTTTGAAACTGTCCTGTTGGGATGTAGGCAGACCAAAGTTCAGAGAAGGATCTAAGGGCCTGGCTTCCTCGTGAGTTATAATATTGGCCTCTAGGTTTTGTGGCTTGAACTTTTGGCTAAATTTGGGTTTGGATACCTATGCTTTTTATTTTTTATCATTATGGTTCCCAAATTATGCACCAAGGTGTCCCAGGGTGCCAAGGGGAACTCACCAGGACACTGTAGGATAGAACTTTCAAGGAAAACGGTGACATTTGTTAGACCCTTGGTTTGAAGTAGTTCACAGTTTCCACATCAGTTCCTACTACATTCCTGTTGATCACACTATAACTTTGAAAAACTGGACATCAGTGGCTGCTGCTATAAAAAGCAGGTACCAAACAGTCAAAGTCAACAGGAACTGAGGGGAGCGGTGACCATCTGATTCCAAGGTTTGAGGAGTTGTGAAGTGCCCATCAGCTGCACACAGCCCACTAATAAATTGTGGCTAGTTAACAGTGCAATAAGTATATATTTTATTTTAATTTATTTGCATTATTTTAATAAACAGTTCCTAAGTTGTTAGACAAATATTAAGTTGTATGAACCTAACTACTCACTGAATGAAACTGTTAGGTATTTCTTTTGGCTTAGGAGTGCCAGAAACCAAGAAAGTTTGGTAACTTTTGTCTTTTGCTCTTTTCAAAATTGAAATAGCTTAATTTTTTCCAGGTTGTTAAAGTTATATGTGTTCATTATAAAATAACTGGGCAATAAAAATACTGAGGAAGAAAAATCTTGTCTAATCTAATTACTCAGACAATTCACAGTAAAATATTTATGAATAGTCTTTACCCATATTTTAAGAATCATCCATTCTATGATTTTTCTTTCTTGTCATTGTATTTGCAAATGCTCCCCTTGCAAATTTTAACCTTCTCTTGGCAGAACTGAGAGGAAAAGGTCTAACTCCCTGTCCCTCCCGTCCACTTCTACACCTCTCACAGAAATAGCTGAAAGTTGACTTACCGCAAAGAACTCTAAAGGAATGGGTGCCGGCAATTTCTCTTTAAATCTCTCATTAAACTCCTTGCCACCCAACAGCAAACCAAAAACCATCAGCCCGACGCCTAGGGAACACACGTTGAGGTTTTTAACATTCTGCAACACAGCAACTGTACTCTGTAACACAGTGAACACTGGGAGTTTACATCAAGCAGTAGCCTCTGAGGAGACAGAGATGCTCTTGTGCACTGATTCACAGCAGCCATCCCACTACTGGACTGTGCTAGTCAAAGTTCTCAGGCTGAAATCTCGCTCTTTGTAGCTTCCACCAGTTAGGAGCCATTCTTACCTATTCATACAACTTTAAAGTTGTAATTCTTATCCAACAATCTCATAGTGTTCTTTGATATGCTAATGTGTCAATGTAGTATTATACAATTCAGAAGAGTGAGGATTAGGAAAGATTAGGGGCTGATACCAGCAAAACAATCCAAAGGTAAATATGTAGAAAAGCCTTTAAGAGCTGAGAGAGAGTGAAATCACTGTTAGCAGATGAATGAGGAATCATGTGAGCTTTGAAGGCAAGAGAGTGCTGAAGTTTGAAAAGATGCCCAGGAGAGTTAAAGCCATTTAATTATTCCTATGGTTGCAATCTCAGCACCCCAAATACAGTCAATACTCATCTGGACTCTGGGATAGTAGGTCACCCCTGAGCCCAAGCCACACAACTTGCTTACTCAGCATACACTCACAGCAGACGCAGGTGCTCAACTGTTCTAGTTCCTGTGTGACAAGGCATTTGGAGAAATCTCAGAGAAAGAGACATGTTACCCGCTATTATGGGACATGAAGAAGTTAGTTATTTGGGGAATGTTCCTACAGTTTGATTCCATTCTAATCCATCAAGGACTCAATTTAAATGGACTTGAAGTCACTTTCCTAGACCCCTAATCTAAAGGTTTCCCTATTCAAGTTTCATAGTAGCCAGTGCCTTTTCTTCACAGCATCTAATGTAATATGTAACTAATTACATATTTATACAATTAATGACTTGTTGTGTTTTCCCATTGACTTGTAAGTTCTAAGAGAGCAAGGGCCACATCTTCTCACTCACCACTGTGCCTGGCACAGTGGCTGCCACATCAATACTTACAAAGACTATCAACCTTCCTGTCCAGGAATAACTTTAGCAGCATCTCAGAAGTTCTATATGTAGTACTTCAACTGTCACTTTGTTCTAATTATTTCAAACTTTCCCTTATCCATTGGTTACTTAGAAGTAGCTATTTTGGTTTCTAAATGTATGGGGGTTTTAGAGCTACATGTAGTTATTGATTTCTAATTATAATACTCTCAGTGAAAAAAATACTAAATTTTTAGAATTTGTAATCAGTTTCACATTTAAGTTATTACCACTGTTCCCTATGTGCTTACAAAGAATTTACATTTTCTCTGAGTTAGGTGCAAGGGTCTATATATATTTTATTAGATTAAACTAGTTAATTATGTTAGTCAAATCTTTTATAGACTTTTATTTTGCCTGCATGAGTAAGCAGTTTTTCACAGAGATAGGTTCTCCCATAATGCCTTTAAATTATTTGTTGGTTCCCAAAGAGAACATAATCCTGTCTCAATAAAAAGCTGTCTTTTTAGCTAGTTAGGGTGAAGGTGTAGCCACCAAATTAAGACCTAACAAAAATTTCCTTGTGAGGTAGGTAGTATCACACATTAATAAAATAATAATAAAAATTAAGGTTTAATTCCTTTTGTAGTGCTCTTTTCAGAAAAGCTTTAGAATAATTGAATCTTTTTCATTTTATTACCATTTTTAGAAAAAAAAGTGGGCTTTGAAGGTGAAAGAGATACAGAAGAGAAGGAGGGAAATAAAGAAGGAAAAACTAGTACCAGTAAGTTGCTTACTTACATACACCACTGAAAAGATCCCACTGTACCGCTTTGTTTTGACTCCAAACAGGTATTTTAACATGGAGGTGAAGACGTGCACAGCTGCTGCCGTGGTAAAGCCGCGCACCAGGGGCTCTGTGAGATATATGGCCACAAATCCAAACCTGCAGACACCTAGGCAAAACTATTTTTTAAATGACAAAGAAACAAATAAATCACATGATAGACCGAGAAGTTAAAACCAACAGGATCATTACGAAAGTTCTTTCCAGAATACTTTCTAATACTACAGACTTGTACCTGTAGCAGTTCAGAGGTTAACAAATCAATCACGGGTTGTACAAAAACACTGGAAGGTTTGGAATGGCTTGGAGTCCCAAAGAGCAGTGGGCACACTCATACTTTCCCTGTCCCTCAGAACTGGGGACATGTTTTGTCAATGTCATTTCCTGTTCCTTCCAAGCAGATAAGAGAAGCCCTATTCCCATTACTAACCAATCCTGCTTCAAGCTTTTCTTGCTTTTGGAATCTCTAAAGTACCCAGCCAAAGCTTGCTACTTCCTAATGAATGCACATTCAAGTAAGGCATATAGTTAGTTGGGCTGGTGTTCCTGAGTGCCATGAACCCTGAGCTCTGGGTTCTTGCAGGCTGACTCTACCCACCATGTAGACCAGCCAAGAGTGCTCCATAGGTATTTCTGAAATGAATACATGAGAACCCATTTCCCCATCTGTGAATCTTACCTGAATGATTCCTGCAAGTAAGGTCACAGACATGGCGACTTTCACTCTTAAAGCATCTCTTGCTTCTGTACCGTTGGTTGCGTTTACTCCTCCCGGAATGACTATATCATCTGGTACTAATCGAACAGCCACACCACCAATCATCAGGCTAATAACAGCAAACGGACCTGAAAAAATGAAGCATTAATCAAGGAAATCATTTTCAGTGTCTCTGATGTGATTGTTGCCAGTACTCTAGAGAACACAGGTGAAGTCAAAGCTCATCTTTGAAATAAAAATTGCACTGCTTTCTGTAAGTATTAAACCACTGCGTGTGGTTCAAACTGTGTGTGTGCCCACTGTATTCTCCAAAAATGACTGTGATGATATCTCCCGTCCCATAGACTTTTCTGGAATGTTGACATTTCCCCATAAGAGGTGGACTAACTCTTAATCCCCTCTCCTTGAATCTGGGAGGACTTGAAACATACTGGTAATTGAAAGAATGCAGCAGAAGTGATACTGCCAACTTCTGAGGCTAGGAAACAAAAGGTGATGAAGCTTTCATCTGAGAGCTGTTACACTTGCTTGTGTGGCAGCCTTGAGTGTAAGAAAGCTCCAATTAGGACCACTTGTAGAGAAGGGAGAGGGGAGACCAGAGGGGAGATAGGGGAAGCAAGAGGAAGAGGAGAGGGTGAGAAAGAACAAGAGAGAGAGAGAGATTCAGGCTTCCTGCAGCCGCTCCAGTCCCATCTCCCTTCTGACTCTCAACTGCATGAGACCCTGAGCCAGAACTGCCCAGATAAGCCTTTCCCAGATCCTGCCCACAGGAGCTGTGACCCATAACAAAATGATTCTTGCTTTAAACTGCTAAATTTGGGGGGTATTTCTTACCTAGGAACAGACATCTGAAACACTGTGCCTGTGTTTGCTGGTGGCAGCCCCATGCAGCACCAACACTTATAAAATCCACATAAATCTGATACTAAATACACTAAAGGGAATCCATGTACAATTCAGAGCCTAAAGTCAGATGAAAATGCAATACATGTAAAGTAATTAGGAATTCGCAGTACCACTAATAAAATAAATAGAAAGAAAAACCAGATGCTAGCAAATTTATGAACTAAAGCACTTATTTCACAGATGTTATCAATTGCTCTTCTTACATAACGAAATTGTCTTTTTTTCATCATGCCAAGATTAAAAGAAAGCCATTAGTTCTAGAAATATTGATGGGAGTGTATTTTTTAAAAGCACCTATTGAGTATGCAGTAAGTTATTAACCAAATTATTGCTTAATATTATTATTAATATTATTAAGCAATTTTAATATTATTAAACAAGTTATTATTAAGCAGATGTTCTAATAACAAACACATGACTTTTTGGGCACATCGCAAAACTTAGAAATCCAAAAGGAAAGGGACTAAAATATAAAGTATCAGCTTTTACCTATGGAAATGTGTCTGGAGGTTCCAAAAAAACAATACATGATAACAGGGTAAAATGAAGAGTACAGGCCAAATACCGGAGGCACAGCTGCCAACATTGCGAAGGCTAAACCTGTGGGGTTAAATACCAAAGAGAAACGGGAGGTCATTAGAAAACAGGTTCATATGTATTTTTCTATTGGTTCTTTATCTCTGACAAACAAGTGAACACTGTGTTAACTTAAGCAGGTGTGTATTCCTAACTGGCCCGCCCTTTTGCCCTGAACCTACACATAATCCTACATTTGTGCTTAGAGGGTCCAGACAAGTTTCCCTTGTCATGTCCTCTATGCCAGGAGGTAGATTTTTTTCTGCTTTATTCTTCTCCAACTTTAGATAAGGGTAGGAAGTCTTACTTGAGTGGCACAGTTGTAATCTAGTGTTGATGCCCAAATGCTGGCTGTTTCTCTAATGGGGTGATTTTGTGGGTTCTTTCAATAAGGAACTGGCCCTGTACCACTTCCCTGGCCAGTGTAAAGCCCCTCCCCCTGACCTCAGCCCTTACAGGTCCCAGGTTCTTTTATTGCATCCAGGCTCATCCTGTAGGCTGTCTTCTTGGGTGGTACCTTTCAAATGAGCCAAGCCTGGTAACCTTCAGGGCACTCAGTTATCCAAAGGCAAAGCTTGGCATCTTAACCCAAGAAAATTTGGAAGTGCAGGCCATACCCACTGGAGGGCTCTCTCTTTACTCTGCTGTAATAGGCAATTCACACCCTTTTACTTGCAGACTTTTTTTTCCTTGCGAGAATTAGGGAACAGTTCCCACAAACTCCGGAGGACACATGTCCAGCAGCCGAGTGGTTCTCTTGCAGTGCTTCCTTCCTTCCATGATTTTAGATGGAGAGGAAACACATAGGGCTTTCACCTCTAGAAAATCCTCATTTTGCTTCTAAATAGCAACTTTTCTCTCACTCATAGTTTTGCATAGATGGTCGGGAATTCCTCCTCAGAATGTGGAGGCGATAAATACCTTTTGTTCTCAGCTTTGGGGCCTCACCCAAACATCTGAGACAACTAGAAAATTCACATAATTCAGTGTCATGTTACTAAAAAAATAATTTTAGCAAAAAAAGTCAGAAAGCATTCCTGTTTCACATGTGATACTACAGACACTTGGATGTTGTCTTCTTTAAAAAACAAATTTTATCTCTTGCAAAGAAACTCATATCTCTAGTTAAAAAAAAAAAAAAAAAGCAAAGCAGTATGACAAGGCTCCAAGGAAGAGCTGGCACTCTTCTGCCTGACCTCCATGGTCCACCCACAGACGCACTCACCTCCAACTCTCTTAGCTGTTTTTCTATCATTTATTTCCATTTTTCTAAATCAGCAGTACTCCATGGAGAGGTTTTGCCCCCAGGGGACATTTGACAATGTATGGAGACATTTTATTATTATGACTGGGGACAAGGGTCGCTATTGGCATCTCACAGGCAGAAGCCAGGGATGCTGCTGAACACCTTTCTGGGCACAGGGCAGCCCCCATGACAAACAATGTAATATACATGGTGTGGGGTTGAAATCTTGTTCTAAATAATATATTTAGATCATATTTCTTAGTTTGAAGGTCTTAGACAAACTACTGACTTTCTATTTTGTGTATCACTTCAGTTTCCCCTTAGTTATATCATACTTATGTGACTTTTTTTTTTTTTTCATTTTGGAAAGCTTTGGGATCTATTTATCCCTGGTATCCTGATGTTTTACTATGGTGTGCACTGTTTTAAGTAATTTTTCACTTAGTTTGCTGGGTTCTTGGTAATGCCTTCAGTCTGAAAACTCATGTATTTCAATTCTGAGACTATTCTTTCACAATTTCTTCTCTTCTGTTTACCCTCTTCTTTCTGGAACTCCCAGTAGATATATGAAAGAACAACAGTGTCGAGCCTCTGACATTTATCTCTTATTATCCATTTATTTATCTTTTTCTTCTACCTCTGGGAGATTCTCTCTACTTTATCTACTAACCCTTGGACTGAATATTTTACTCCAGCTATCATATTTTTAATTTCTACGAGCTCTTCTTAGTCTCTGAAAGTTCTTTTAAAAATTGTGTCCTGTTCTTGATTCATGGATTCAATATGTTTTTATATCTTGCTAAGGATATTATAGTACAAATATTTTTTATTTTGTCCTCTCCATTATTTATGTTCCCAAAGGGTTTCTTCCTTCTGTTTGGATGGTTTTCTGTCCTTCTTGAAGGTTCATGGGCATTGGCCCACTTTGGTTACTGATGGGCTTTATTGTAGGGCAACTGGATGACCAGCCAGCATCTTCACTGGGGACCCCCAGGTTATCACTATAGCTCTTGTCTCCAGGAGCAGTTCACTGCCTGTCTTGGGCTATCAGTTCTTGCAGGCTCTCTAGAGCTGAACAGGCCAGGAAGAGCTTTTGTTAGCTGACAGTTCAATGTGTAGACTTTTACTTAATCCTCTGGACAGCTTTCAATATTTTCATTCCACCATCCACTGCAAGGTATAGATGTGGGGACCTGAGTGTCTATGCGTGACTTATTATTCAGATTTTCAACTGAATACCCTGCTTCTAGCTCTTACTTGGCTCTCACCTTTGAGAATACTTGGAGCCTCCAATTTTCCAATGTTTTGGAGGGCAGGCACCTAAATATCAAATTCCTCCACTCTGATAATTCAGTTGTCATTTGTTCATAGGTTGACATCTTTTATTCCCCCACTGCTCCACAGTGTCTCCTTTCCCATTTCCTTTGTCCTTGCTAGTTACACCATTTGTCCTCGTTTACCCTGGTTCTATGGGTATTTTAAATGAATTAGAAATAGAAGCATGCAGCAATCTGCCATCTTTGACAAAATATTTTTTACTAATTTAAATGATTTATCAATCAGTTGCTATATTTTGTTTTTCATACTTACCTATCTTCAATGACTAGTGATTGGCAGAAAAATACCCTTTCCATCCAAATTCGATTGTGGGATGACCTATACTGCTCAGCGATACACAACCTACCGGATAATTCTGTTTTGATTTGAAATACTTTCTTCCTTTCTGTAATACCACACACATCCGCAGCCCCCACCCCTTACAGGTACTTCTTCTTTTAAAAAAAGTCTTTTCTTTTTTCTTTTTAAATTTTTATGTTATTTATTGGGGTGACATAAAGTTTATTGGAGTTAATAAAATTACATAGTTTTCAAGTATATTCTATAATACATCATCCGTGAACCATATTGTATGTTCACCACCCAGAGCCAAGTCTCCTTCTGACTTTCTGGCACTGTTTATCTCCCCTTTAACATCTTCTAACTCCCCCACCTCCCTTACCCGCTACTAATCACCAGACTGTTGTCTGTGTCTATGCCTTTTTTTGCTTAATCTTTTCACCATTTTCACCCAGCTGGCCAAGCCCCCTCCCCTCTGACAGCTGTCAGTCTGTTCTCGGTATCCATGAGTCTGTTTCTATTTTGTTAGTTTATTTATTTTTTTATTAGATTTCACATATAAGTGAAATCAGATGATGCTTGTCTTTCTCTGACTGGCTTATTTCACTTAGCATAATACTCTTTAGGTCCATTCCTGCTGTTGCAAAATGTAAGATTTCCTTCTTTTTTTTATGGCTAAATGGTATTCCGTTGTGTATATGTATCACAGCATTTTTGTCCATCATCTACTGATGGGCACTTGGGCTGCTTCCAAATCTTGGCTATTGTAAATAATGCTGCAATGAACATAGTGATGTATATATCCTTTCAAATTAGTACTTCAGGTTTCTTCAGGTATATTCCCAGAAGTGGGAACACTGGGTCATAAGGTAGTTGAATTTTTAATTTTTTGAGGAAACTCCATACTGTTTTCCACAGTGGCTGCACCAATCTGCAATTCCACCAATGCTGCATGAGGGTTCCCTTTTCTACACATCCTCACCAACATTTGTTGTTTGCTGATTTATTAATGGTAGCCATTCTGACTAGGCGATATCTCATTGTGGTTTTAATGTGCATTTCTCTGATGATTAGTGATGTTGAGCATCTTTTCATGTCTATTGGCCATCTGTATATCCTTTTTGGAAAAGTGTCTATTCAGGTTCTCAGTCCATCTTTTAATTGAATATTTTGGTTTTTTTTGGTGTTGAGTTGCGTAAGTTCTTTGTAAATTTTAGATATTAACCTCTTATCAGATGTATCATTGGTGGATATGTTCCCTCATTCAGTGTGTTGTCCTTTTGTTTTGTTGATGATCTCCTTTGCTGTGCAAAAACATTTTACTTTGATGTAGTCCCACTTATTTTTTCTTTTGTTTCCATTGCCTGAGGAGATATGTCAGATAAAAAATATTGCTACAAGAAATATCTGAAGTTTACTGCCTATGCTTACTTCTAGGATTTTTATGGCTTTGAGTCTAACATTCAAGTCTTTAATCCATTTTGAGTTTATTCTTATGTATGGTATAAATTGGCAGTCTAGTTTCATTTTTTTTGTATGTATCCATCCAATTTTCCCAACACTTTTTACTGAATAAACTGTCTTTACCCCATTGTGTGTTCTTGCCTCCTCTGTCAAACATTAATTTACCATAAAGGTGTGAATTAGTTTCTGGGCTCTGTATTCTGTTCCATTTATCTGTGTCAGTTTTTATGCCAGTACCGTGCTGTTTTGACTACTATGGCCTTGTAGTATAGTTTGATATTGGGTAGTATGATACTTTCAAATTTATTCTTTCTCAGGATTGCTGTGACTATTTGGAGGTCTCTTGTCTTTCCATATAAATTTCTGGAATATTTGTTTTAGGTTCTGTGAAATACACCATTGATATTTTTATAGAAATTGCATTGAATCTATAGATTGCTTTGGGTAGTGTGGGCATTTTAATGATGTTAATTCTTCCTGTCCATAAACATGGTATATGCTTCCACTTATTTGTATCTTCTTCGATTTCTTTCTTCAGTGTATCATAATTTTCAGAGTACAGGTCTTTTATATCCTTGGTTAAATTTATTCCTAGGTATTTTATTATTATTTTTTGATGCAATTGTAAATGGATTGTTTTCTTAGTTTCTTGTTCTGATAGTTTATTATTGGTGTATAAAAAAGCAACTGGTTTCTGGATATTTCCTTTGTATTCTGCTACTTTACTAAATTCAAGTATCAGTTCTAGTAGTTTTTGGTGAAATCTTTAGGGTTCTCTATATGCAGTATCACATCATCTGTAAATAATGAGTTCTACTTCTTCCTTTCTGATTTGGATGTCTTTTATTTCTTCTTGCCTCATTGCTGGGGCTAGGACTCCCAGTACTATGTTAAATAAGAGAGGTGGAAGCAGATATCTTGGTCTTATTCCTGTGCTTAAGGATAACTAAAGCTTTTAGTTTTTGTCCATTGAGTATGATATTGGCTGTAGGATTTTTGTATATAGCCTTTATTATGTTGAAGTACATTCCCTCTATTCCCACTTTGCTGAGAGTTTTTATCATAAATGGTGCTAGGTATTAGCAAATGCTTTTTCTGCATCTATTGATAAAATCATGTGATTTTTATCTTTCATTTTGTTTATATGATGTATCATATTTATTGATTTGCAGATATTGTATCAACCTTATATCCCAGGAATAAATCCCACTTCATTATAGTGTATGATCTTTTTAACATATTGCTAGATTCAGTTTGCTAATATTTTGTTGAGGATATTTGCATCTACGTTCAGCAGGGATATCAATCTATAATTTTCTTTTTTTGTGGTGTCTTTATTTGGTTTTGGAATTAGGATAATGCAGACCCATAAAATAAACTTGGGAGTCTTCACTTGAGGACATGTTTATTGTCTCCTTTGATGGCTTTGTCTATTGCCATGGTTTAAATGTTACCTATATGTCAAATATTCCCAAATTGGTGTCTCTAGTTCATACATATTTTTGAGTGCACTATATAAACATAAACATGAAATGTCCATTTGTCCATCTCACAAGCATCATGACTTTAACATGATCACACTTCCCTTTAATTACATTCCATCATTATGTCTGCAAATATTATGTCTCCAACCCCCAGGTGTTTAAATAACAAATCTGAGAGTCATTCTTGACGTTTTCTCTTCCTCACTGTCCCTACACCCAACTCAAGTCCAGTAACCTTAAAGTAATACTTTTTTAAAAATACATTTTATTGATTATGCTATTACAGTTGTCCCATTTCCCTACCTTTATTCCCCTCCACCCTGCACACCCTCTCCCACCCACATTCCTTCCCTTTAGTTCATGTCCATGTGTCATAAGTTCTTTAGCTTCTACATTTCCCATACTATTCTTACCCTCCCCGTCTATTTTCTACCTACCATCTATGCTACTTATTCTCTGTACCTTTTCCTCCTATCTCCTCTTCCCACTCCCCTGTTGCTAACCCTCCATGTGATCTCCATTTCTGTGGTTCTGTTCCTGTTCTAGTTGTTTGCTTAGTTTGTTTTTGTTTTTGTTTTAGGTGTGGTTGTTAATAATTGTGAGTTTTCTGTCATTTTACTGTATGTTTTTTATCTTCTTTTTCTTAGATAAGTCTCTTTAACATTTCACATAATAAGGGCTTGGTGGTGATGAACTCCTTTAACTTGACCTTATCTGAGAAGCACTTTATCTGCCCTTCCATTCTAAATGAAAGCTTTGCTGGATCGAGCAATCTTGAATGTAGGTCCTTGCCTTTCATGACTTAGAATACTTCTTTCCACCACCTTCTTGCCTGGAAGGTCTCTTTTGAGAAATCAGCTGACACTCTGATGCGATTTCCTTATCTCTTGCTGTTTCTAGGATACTCTCTTTCATTTTAATTTTGGCTAATGTAATTATTGTGTGCCTTGGTGTGTTCCTCCTTGGGTCCAACTTCTTTGGGACTCTCTGAGCTTCCTGGACTTCCTGGAAGTCTATTTCCTTTGCCAGATTGGGGAAGTTCTGTATTATTTGTTCAAATAACTTTTCCGCTTGTTGTTCTTCCTCTTCTCCTTCTGGTACTCCTATAATTCAGATGTTGAAACATTTAAAGATGTCCTGGAGGTTCCTAAGCCTCTCCTCATTTTTTTGAATTCTTGGTTCTCCATTCTTTTCTATTTGGTTGTGTCTTTCTTCCTTCTGGTCCACTCTATTGATTTGAGTCCCAGTTTTCTTTTCATCACTATTGGTTCCCTGTACATTTTCCTTTATTTCACTTAGCGTAGCCTTCAGTTTTTCATCTAATTTGTGACCAAATTCAACCAGTTCTGTGAGCATCCTGATCACCAGTGCTTTGAACTGTGCATCTGATAGGTTGGCTATCTCTTTGTCACTTAGTTGTATTTTTTCTGGAGATTTGATCTGTTCTTTCATTTGGGTCATTTTTTTTTGTCTTGACCTGCCTGTTACATAGTGAGGGGCGGAGCCTCAGGTGTTCGCCTGGGCGGGGTAACCCATGTTACTGCGTGGTGACGCTGTGCGTGGGGGAGTGGTCTGAGAGGGAACAATGCTGCTTACTCTCTTTTGTGCTGGATTTCAGTCCCTTCCACCACTTCCCCCAAGCAAACTGGGCCCCCCTGGTGCCAATTCTCATGTGGGTGGGTTTGTGTATGTTCTAGCACCCTGTGGGTCTCTCCATGAACTCTCCTGTGAAGCTGGGAGTTTCTCCCACTGCTGCCTCAACCCCCACAGGTGTTTTCAAATGGTGTTTTGAGGCTTTATTTCCCCGCACTGGGGCCCTGGGTTGCATGGTCTGTCTTGCTTCCCAGTTTCACCTGGTTTATCTGTGTGTGAATGTGGGTGAATGTGGGCCCACCTGGTCAGCCAGCCAGCCACCTTGCGTGCTGTGCCCTGCTTCACAATCACTGCCTCGCTGGGTCTGCCTGCTGCCACCCCGTGCCCGGGATCCACCAGCCACTGCTTTTTTTGCTGCCACTCCTCTACACCCGGCTGCCCGACTCTGCCCCTCCTACTGGTCTGGATGAATGCGTCTATTTTAACTCCTTGGTTGTCTGACTTCCATACAGTTCAATTTTATGTCAGTACTGGTTGTTTTTTTTCTTTCTAAATTTTTGTTGTCTTTATTTTGGTTGTGCAAGGAGGCACAGTGTGTCTACCTGTACCTTCATCTTGGCTGGAATTCTGCCTTAAAGTAATTCTTGAAACATCTTGTTTCCTTATTCTCCTCCAAATCATTGCAATAGCCAGTCTTGCTAATCTTGGCATAAAATATAGCATGTATCTTTACAATTCCTTCCATTTTTACAACCATCACTCTAGTTTATGATGGAAGAAGTCTAACAGGTCAAAGAGAAATTTGAAATGGCATTCTAGTGAAAACCCAACTAGGCTAAATCCTGAAGATTTCCTCCCAGTGTTACTTTGCATGGATTAACTGCAGTCATTTCCTGTAGCCTTGTCAGTCCAGCTGGGCTGAATGTCAGTTAATTTCTGTTTCCCTTGTCGGATGCTGGGTCCCTTTGCTCCCTCCCTGCTCTCACCTCTGCCTCTGAATCTATCTTTCTCTATCATTGGGATGTTGGTCCCCAAGTGGCTATGGAAAACTGTCCTAAACCTGACTTAAGGCTTTTATTTAATAGATTCAGTAGATTTGGTAAATCAGACACTTGGAAAGTTTATAACTCAGCCAAATGATCACTAGGGGATATGATTTTTTGACAATTGATCATCTGATAATTAATTTTTGGGAAATTAGAGAGGGAAATAGATTTTTGGCCAGCTGACCTAGAGGCAGTTGGAGCCATTATCACCTTTGCTTATACTCAGTCATTGTCACCTCTAATTGATCTCCCCACATTCATTCTGGTACCCCTCCCACCAACTAAATCTGTCTCAAAATGGCAGTCTCAGTGAAAAGCATGCTGATAGCTTTCACTGTAGTCAGAATGAATCCAATAGTGGCTTACAAGGCTGGGTAGACATGCCCCTGCCCACTTTGCTCCAAGAACAGTTTCTTTCTTTTAATTTTCAAAGCAAGTCTTCAAACACCCAATATTTTTCCTGCCAAATGCCTTCACACATGCTATTCCTTTGGCCTGAAATGCATTTCCTCTCATTCTTTATCTGCCTCCTCCTTTAGGTCACAGCTCAAATCTCATTTCCTTATAGAGTTTTTTTTTTTTTTTTAAGATTTTATTTATTTTTAGACAGAGGAAGGGAGGGAGAAAGAAAGGGAGAGAAATATCAATTTCCTCTCACATGGCCCCTACTGGAGACCTAGCCTGCAACCCAAGCATGTGCCCTGACTGGGAATCAAACCAGAGACCCTTTGGTTCATAGGCCATTGCTCAGTCCACTGAGCCATACCAGCTGGGGCTAAAGAGAGAGAGAGAGTGTGTGTGTGTGTGTGTGTGTGTGTATGATTTGCCTACTTAAATTAGTTCTCCCTGTGATTATCTCATAGTGCCTTGTATTTTCCTTCCTAGTGTTTAACATCATTTGTAATTAAAATTTTATATGTACTTTTATTTGCTTCATGTCTCTCTTCCTGATTCAAGAGTTAGTTCTATGAGGACAGGCAGGGCTGGGCAAATGCTTGATAAACAAGTGTGACTACATGAATAAATTACTGAGATGTTCTTAAATTCTTATATCACATATCACAATCACACAAATGCAGAGGAATTCAGTGTTTCATGGTCTGTTGTAATCAGAATATGAACTTGTCATCAAGAACCTTCATCATGACAATGCCAACAACATTTCACAGAGTGACTGAGTAACCCAGCTAGTTCCCACCCGGACTGATACACAAAACAATATCACCATATTCTGCTACTACTATCTCAGGGGCTTTTTAAAGGTTACATTTTCTGAAGAATTCTTTTAGACAGGTAAAGTTTACTGGAATGATACAAAATCTATAAATTTGCAATCATGATGAAATTAAACAGAGAAAAAGTCAAGCAATTGTTTGAGGAGATGGTAATTAAGAGAAACAGAGATAAGTAAATATACTGACCTTGAGGGAGCTGCAGCACCCCAGTGCTTATGCCTGAGACCAAGTCACCTAGCACGTACTCTTTGAATTTGTATGCTGGAAGCCACTTAGTGATGGGTAAGAACATATAGATGATATTTCTTATTTTCTTAGGAGTACATCTGGGAGGACAAAGAAAGAAAAAAAATGAGGAACGTTTCTGTAGACTTCAAACCAAGGGATTTTCCCTTCCTTATATCCTGGAATGATAAGGAAAACATTCACCACTGGTGCTGAGGATAACCTTTTCATTCTGCAGAGATCAGAGACAAGAAGAACTGCTTCTTGCAGTTTGTGTTGTTGGGAACATCTAAACTGACTCCATAATAATACTCTACAACTGACTTTGAAAAATAAGAAAGATTCAGCTTCAGATGAATTGAGATAACCCAGAAGCTATTTTTTCAGATGAGATTGGGAGCATTCAGGGTGGTATGGCTGTAGACCCAGAAGCTATTTTTTAATCCTCACCTAAGGATATTTTTATTGGTTTTAGAGAAAGAGGAAGGAAAGGAGTGGAGGGAGGGAGGGAGAGAGAAAAACATCTATCAGTTGCCTCCCATATGTGCTTCAACAGGGGATTGAACTTGCAAGCTAGGTATGTGCCCCTAACTGGGGGGTCAAACCTGCAACCTTTTGGAGCATGGGATGACACTCCAACCAACTGAGCCACCCAGCCAGGGGCAGAAGCTATTATTTTAATAGATGAAATCCTTATTGTAGTTTCTGTATTGGTATAAAAGAGAAGTAGGGCAATTATTTACTGAATGAGTTAATTCTTGAATACGGAACCACTGATCAGCATCTGCCCATTTAGTTTCCCCCTTCCTTATAAAATAAAGGAGATTTATGCACATATTCTGAGCTTTATTAATATATATCCATTGCTTTAGGGTCTTTGATTAGGTAAACTCAAAACACCATTTGTCAATGGAGTTTAGTAGCTGAATCTATTACGTCTTGTTTTCTTGGTTAGGTGAAACACCAAGCTGATAAAACCAAGGCCTTGCATTTAATCCCTATGGGTTCAATTAACTTTGATACATAGACCATGTTCTGGGCCTTGGCCAGTCCTTTGGCCAGACTATGCCAATAATCAAAGACATCACTGAGTAAGGGTATGGATAGATGAATTCCATTGCCACTCCGAAAACCTTAAATCCTCAAGGAAGTAATTCATTCCATTCAAAATATAATACATTATTGCAGCATAGATGGTATCATGGTATTTTACATAGCATCTTTAGTGGTTAAGAGTAGCTGGTAATTGAAAACAAAACCTGAGGCATCTGTGGCAAGAGCAATGAATTTGAGTGAAACAAACTAGATCTGGTATGTTATTTAGAAAATTGAGATATTAATTATAGCTACATTTATAAAGTATAGCTATTATTATTATTACTTATAAAGTGCTATATTAATAATAGCTACACTTATAAAGTGTAGCTATTATTATTATTATTATTTATAAAGTGCTTGCCATATGCCTAACCCCCAGCAACTCTATGATGTAAGTATTATTACCCCCATTTTACAGAGCAGGAAACTCAAGCATACAGCTGGTAGGTGGTTGGGGCTATGATTAAAGCTCATACAGTCTGACTCCAGTGTATACATTTTTCACCTCTCCTGGTGATTATACCTTGAGCACAGGGCCACTATGAAGCTTAAATAAACACAGAACACAGAAGGTGTGGGCTCAAGGGTTCAGGAGGTGGTAATCAAATGGTTTGGTTTCGAAGTTTGGGAGCTATCAACAGGCACACATATATTAACATTTTCTGGCCAGCAACATGGCTGTGTAAGTGTCTCTGGAATTAAGAGTCATAGAACACAGGGACCTCAGTTTGGGGACCTAGATTCAGGCTGTTGCCGAATGTGGTAGAAGTTGAGGGTAGAAAAAAGAGAGTGGTTGGAGCATTCTGAGAGACAAAGGGAAGAGGTGGATATTCTGAAGGTATTAGAGAAATGGAAAGCATGTTATTTATATAAACTTTTACACACACATACCCAAGGCATGGTAAGAACTTAATAAATATGGTGAAATACATAATGAAGTCCATGCTCAGTCAAATATCTATCACTGCCTGAACCCTGTGAACAGTTCTGCAAATCATGAGTGCTCACCATTCATTTTTTCTCCACTTCACCAGATTTTCCTTATAAATTTATCTTGCTTCTTTCATAAGGAATGACAGGAATAAAGGCAACAGATTAAAACACAACATACGTGAATGCCTGTTTCAGCTTATCCCCAATGGAATCCGGAATCTTGTCCTTCTTGTGTAGCCTCTCCTGGAGGACCAGATGACTGAAGACCGGCCTGTCCACACAGAACCTCTGGGTTGCTGCAAGGATTTCATTCTCTTCAGTATGATCCATAGTACTCAGAAATTATTCACCAACAGCATGAGACAAGCATTTCCCGAGTGTCACTAGGGAGGAAATAAAAACTCTACTTCAGATGCCAAAATTCAACTGATGACTGTTCTTGAGCATCTCTTCCTGTGGTCTTCTAAGTCCTTCTAAAGAGGTCTTCATCTTTGGACACCCCAGAGCACCTAGCATGGTGATCTGTACATAGTAGGCACTAATAAGTGAAATGAAATCAATAAAAATCAAACTGCCCACAGGGCAATCAGTAGGTAATATGCACACTTTTAACAAAACTGATATTCAATTCTAGCTAAATATTAGAGTCAATTGGATCCAGCTCCAGGGGAATTGTGAATCAAGCCAACTCTGACTACTTATATGTCAAGAACACAGAAAAAGGGGCAAGGTCAGTTCTTAAACTGGCTCCAGGATTTTGAAGGTATTAGCCTTCTTTGTAATTTTGTATTCACATTTGATTACACCTTAAATTAAATTATGGTGCAGAGGTGTGGCTTACATGTCTTCCTGGGGGACATATTATAATATGTTTTAAAGTTGAATATGTTGACATGTGTAAGACTGTTAGGATGGTTGATCTTTTTTTTGTTACATGGTAAATACTATTTATATGAGCAAAATAAATGACTAAGAATAAAAACCCAATATGTTTAAACACATGGACATGGGTATAAGAATGTTCACTATAGCTTTATGATCATAAAAAATTGGAAAACACCCAAATATCTACCTGTATGCAATAAAAATATATTTTGGTAGGGTAATAAATGGAATGTTATGTAGTACTTAACGCAAATCTGTGTAATCATCAATAAATCTCAAATGCTTAATTTCAATAAAAATGCAAAGCACAGATGGATACTTTGAGGATACAGTTATTCAAAGTATAAAAACTTATAAATCAATAAGAGGTGTTGTTTATAGACATACATGCAAGTAGGAAATGTTTCAGAGCATGCATGACAATGCTAAACACTAAGAGGAGGATAGTGCTACCTTTGGGGAGAAGGGGAGTGAAGTTTGGAAGAGATAGGGAGCTTTAACAAACTGCATCTTCAAAGTTTCAGTTTGTAAAAAAATGAATTGGCACAAAGAGAGCAAAATGTGAAGATGTTGTTAAACTGTGTGGTAAGTAAACTGGTGTTTGTTATGTGACCCTTTGTCTGTGTATTTGAACAACATACCTGATAATAACAAATTAAGTGCACAACAACGTCTAAAGCCATTGTTCCCAACTGAAGCACATTAATAGAAGAGGAGTGAGTGTGAGTTACCAGTTGGGTGCCTATGCGGTGACCACCAGAGTGTGGGGGTTTCCAGTGTTGGTTAATACAACTCCTTATGGTGAAAAGTTAGGTTTTCACCAAACTGAAATTACATTCATGATGAAATCAGGCTCTTGTGACCAACCACAGAACACTGGAGAACATTTATTATGCAAAAATAAATGTTTATGTATAGGGAAGTTGAAAATTTAGGAATCTAACATAAAAAAGA
Source organism: Phyllostomus discolor (assembly GCF_004126475.2). Lineage (NCBI taxonomy): Eukaryota > Metazoa > Chordata > Mammalia > Chiroptera > Phyllostomidae > Phyllostomus > Phyllostomus discolor. The sequence goes on from NC_040912.2 coordinate 45,316,464, forward strand.
ATTCTAGCAGCAAATGAAACCAAAGACCAATCAGGATGGTATGAAAAGATTAGTCTGGAGGATGAGGATTTTTGCAGCAGAATCTGACAAATGAAGATTGTATGTCTTTCGTTGTAGGCTAACAAAGCTGGTTGGCTTCTCTCATCTAACTATGGCCACTCTAGGAACATCATAATATCTAGGAATAACTGGGCTGATGTGTGTGAGTGGAGTTTGACACATGGCAACACTACCACTTTGCCTTGTGACTGCCCCCAAATCCTCCAAAACATTACGTGACAGTGTAGTAGAACTGTTTGTAATTCAGGAACTCTTTCACACTTGGATTTCCGTTCACTCTAAGAAATACCATTTCTTCACCTTCACTCTCCTTCCATTTACCCCACACCCTTATCATTGTATCTTTCAAAAGCCTGGTTTTGTCTTCTGCTTCTCTGAAGTCTCCCCTCACCTCTGTCCCCCACCCAGACTGTCTCTATAGTCTCTACTTCATATAATTTTCCATTTTCCCCCCACTGTATTATTGGTCTCCTCTTCTAGATTGTAAATTCCTCCAGGCAATACCATACCCTAAATTCCCAGGTTCTAGCTCAGTCCCCGTCTCTTAGTAGGTACTCAGGAGTTGCTGAATGAATGAAATGTTTGGGTTGGTGCCTCATAATTGTTGATAATGTATGCCAGGTTTCCTCTCTGTTATATCACTGAGCAGAAGATTAAGTCTATTGTAAACACTTTTACCGTATTATTTTCTTCAAGACACTTCCTCTTTGGCCTTCTTCTATCCTATTTTAGAAAGCTCATTTCTTCCTTTATACAGACACTCAAAGAGAAAAAAGACCAGGTAGATCTGAGGAGGCCTAGTAAGAATTAAACTCTAGTTTTTTTCCCCAAGTTGCAAAACCTCAGTTTCACCAATGATTTTACTGCTACCACACATGACTGTTGTCAATGGGATGAATTGTGATGACCAAAGCTGGCCACTCATGACAATGGTCCGGGGAAAGGTTTCAAGTGCTGGTGTTGGGGCCTCACTCTGAATCTCCTGAATTAGGATTTCCAAGGGTGGGGGCTGGGCAGTGGGCGTTCACTACATGTGTGTGTGGACATGCATCAGTGTACCTAGGAGTGGCAGCATTTTCTGAAGATTTCCGAGCTACAGAATAAGTTTACATTGAAGTATAGCAGAGGAAGTAAAATATTTCTAAGATATTAGACATCCTTATCCTTATTCCCCAGAGTACTTTGGCACTTCAACAGGAATTCCTCATTTATACCCATTACTCTGAAGGCCATTTGTCAACCCCTCATTTCTCCACCTAGAACCTCTCAAAATTCCTTTGACTTTATTAAGCAAGTCAATTAGATGTATAGGTTTGTTGTTGTTTGTCTCTTTGTTTTAATCCTCACCTGAGGATATATTCATTAATTTTAGAGAGAGAGGAAGGGAGAGAGAAAGAGAGTGGTAAAGAGAGAGCTAGTGTGTGTGTGTGTGTGTGTGTGTGTGTCTGTGAGAGAGTGAGAGAGAGAGAATGAGAGAGAGAGAGAAACATCCTTTTGTTGCCTCCCAAATGCACTTCAACAGGGGATCAAACCTGCAACCTAGGTATGTGCCCTGACTGGGAATGGAAACAACCCTTTTGTGTACAGAATGATGCTCCAACCAACTGTGCCACCCAGTCAGGGCAGATATACATTTTGAAAGTTCCCTAGGAAATTCAGATGATCAGGTAGGTGTATATTTGACATATATAAAAATACTGGCTTTTAACTCCACCTGAACCCAGCATCTTTTATAAAACAACAATATCTGGGCTCTACACCAGGCTAATTAGAGCAGAGCCTCCAGCAGGGGATGTCAGAAAAAAATTTTTTAAAAGCATCCTAAGCCGTGGTCAGGTAACTCGGTTGGAGGATCACCCTGTACACCAAGAAGACTGTGGTTTCTATCCCCAGTCAGGGAAATTAGGGAGGCAACAGATTGATGTTTCTTTCTCACATGGATGTCTTTCTCTCCCTTCCTCTCTCTCTAAAATCAATAAACATATATCCTTGGGTGGGGATTTTTAAAAAAGCATCTTAAGATGATTCTTTTTCTAAAAAAGGACTTTATTTATTTATTTTTAGAGAGGGGGAGGGAAAGAGAGAGGGAGAGAAACATCAATGTATAGTTGCATCTCACACATCCCTTTCTGGGACCCCAGCCCACAAACCAGGAATGTGCCCTGAGAATCAAACCAGCGACCCTTTGGTTCATAGGCCAGCACTCAATCCACTGAGCCACACTGGGGCAGATGATTCTAATGAGAGTTAAGAACCATTTATTTATAACCTGAGACAGAAAAGTACATATGAAAAAGACATGAGAAAATCACACACAAAAAATTGAAAACCAAAGCTAATTATACACTTCTAGAAAATTAATAATGAATCAGTGACATGATTAAAACCATACAAAATCCTTTTAAAAAGGTGATCTTTATAATACATGATGTGCTTTAATATAATATAATAAATATAGGAAGTTTTAATATAATATGCTTAATGATAATAAATTTTGAAAAGAAGTTTGAAATATAAGGGCATGATTTAGCAATAAAAATGGTTCTTTGAATTTCCCATTTTCATTTAGGGAAGTGGTTCTCAGCCCTGGCTGCACATTGGTATTGTCTGGCAGCTTTAACCACTATTAATGCTGACTCCACAGCCAGGGATTCTGATTTAATTGGTCAGGGAGACAAGCAGGGATGGAGACTGTAAAAGCTCTCCAGGTGATTGTAATGTGCAGCCATGGTTCTAAACCACTGACTTAAATAAGGATGGTGGTATAAAAACCCACACCCACCTGCCTACCTGCCCAACCAAAGAACAAGAAAAAATTGACTAGCCTGTAAATAAATTGCGTGCAATGCATTATATCACTGCCTTTGCTTATATGTATCTTTGAAATATATAATAAAATATTGCAAAAGAGAAAAATAACTAGCTTAGGTTTCTCAAGCAAAATCATTTCTGTTCTTATATTCTCACAACTAAAGGGAGTTGTGTGTAGGTGGGCACACAACATCCACTACACTTCATGCAAAGGCAGTATTAGTTGTTACAAACATATCATTCAGGGGTTAAATTAGGAGCAAATCTCAAAGAAATTTAGACTGTAAAGCACTAGATGGACTTAGGAAAACATTAGGATATCTACCCTCTGTAGGGATGCCAATTAAAATATTGGATGTCCAGTTCAATTTGAATGTCAGTAAACAATAAATAATTTTTTAGTATTTTCCAAATATTGCATGGGACATGCTTATATTAAAAGTTTATTCTTTATCTCAACTTTAACTGGGTATCTTAGTATTTTTTTTTGTAAATCAGGCAAGAGAGGGGATTCTCAAATATTTTTGAAGTGTTGCTACCCTGGCTATAGTCCGTTTGATAGTTGAGAGATGTCTTAAGTGAAAAAGGAAAGGACTGCTGGGAGGAGAGTGGACTGGAAAGGCAAAGGGCATATGACAATGAAAGGCTGTCCTTTTGGGGGAACTTTTAATACTCATCAGCAACAGTTAAATAATTAAAGCTGTGAAGGCTATTAATAGCCACCTTATCAAAATAAGAGAGGCCATGCAACCAAAGGACCAACACAAAGAGATCAAATGACCAGACCATTATCTGGCAGATGATGAGCTTCCAGAGTGCTGACTGAAATAAATCATCAAGTTGTAAAGTAAAACAAACACTCACATAAGAAAAGTCACCCCCAAGATGGCTTAAAGAAACAAACTTTCTGGCAAGTCCTTCAATAAAATTACTAATGAAAGAAAAGCAAACTGACCTAGAGGTTCAAGCCATATTTTCCACAGCTATAAAAGAAGAGGTTTAAAAATAGCTTAGAACATCTTTTATCATAGATTTCTAGATCTGAAAGGAATCTTGGAGATAATCCAATTTAACTCCCTTGCTTCATAGGTGAGAAAATGAACTAAACTACACTCACTTGGGGGTAAGTGCTTTATCCAAAAATATTCTCAAAATGCAAAATTTGTTTCCTATTAAAAAGTCATCAGATTTAAAAGGCATAGATATTTATAAGTAAAAATTACAACAATATATAAAAATAGTCATGGAAATGTAAAGTACAGCATAGAGAATATAGTCAATAACATTGTAATAATTATGTATGGTGCCAGGCAGGTACTAGGCTTATTAGAGAGATCATTTCATATGGGTTACAACTGTCTGATCATGGGTTGTACACCTGAAATTAATATAATATTGTATGTCAACTGCAACTGGAAAACTAAAAAATTATGACAAAGCAGCAATATTTTAACTTCAAACTTAAAGCAAGAATTAGTTTCTTGGCAATAATGAAGATTCACTGATTTTTTGGAAGATGCTCCAAATTGGAGGTCAGGGTCAGTGTCTATCCCTGCTTCTGCATCCTAAGCACCTGGCTGTTCTGTTGAGATGACAGGATTAATTAGGTCAGGAGTTTCCATACTTGGGAGCATGTCAGCATTACCTGGGGAGCTTGAAACCCCAGGTTTGCAGGGCCTTTCAAGATTCTGATTTAGTAATTCTGGAATTGGTATTTTTTAAAGTCAATGGAGTGAGACTGATGAACAATCTGTTGGGGAACCAGACTGTGAGCTCCATGAGAATAGAAACCCAATACTGTTGACTTCTGTACAGTAATTGCTACATAAGGCTCAAAAATGCTTGTTGAATGAATATGGAAAAATAACTTGCCTCTCTGGGTCTTAGTTTCCTCAACTGTAAATGATATTTCCTGATGACATTTGGAGAATAACATTTGGCAAGTTTGTTCAAAATGCCAGTTAAATGTTTGTGGCTAAATAGCTAGAATGGACTCAGTGGTCTGAAACTAAGAATGACTTCCCCAGCCTGCCCCTTCCATACACACAACCAGTTCAATAATGTTTTTCTTTGTTTTAAGTTTGAAGGTAAGTACTCTTCATGGTGAACTGGAGGTATCAGAAGAGAGACAGTCCCAGTTAAGGTATCTATCCATCTATTCAAAGTAATCAAGTTGCATATTTCTAACTCTAATGATGCATACGTTAACCTTGTAGTCCAAGTATGCAGCCCATGCCCAAACTTACTATATTTTTCACATAATTTATCTATGAGCATGAGTGTTAACACCTAACAAAAATAAGTGTTATTTATTATAAAACTTTTCTGTACTTCCCAGAGCAACAGAACACACACTTTTTGATAATGTACATAGCATATAGAAAAATCTTCATGAATTACAGCCCAGAAAATAAGTTTTTCACTTATGAATTTATGACCCTTTTCCTGAAAAATAGTTTGAAAAAGGTGCTTCCTCTTCTCTATACTTCTAGAACTCTTGGCATAACTAGAATATATTATCTGCTTTTCCTTATAACAATCATTGATTAACTGCAGTTAACCAATATGTAGGAAGATCCAAAGGCTCTAAAATCTATGTAAGCTGTCCTAAATGGAGACTGTAAGCTCTGTGAGGGCAGCACCATGGTCTCTGAACACCTAGCACACAGCCTGGTATGCAGGAGGCTCCCAGATGCTTGCTAGGTGAATGGTCTCTGAGTGTCTTTGAGTGGTAGGGGCCAAGGTGGTTGAAGTATTTAGCCTGGGCCTCTGCCTATCCTTTACCTCTTATATTTGTCCTCTTCCCCTTAAATTCCTCTGTGAAAGGATTATTCAATTAGCATCCAGAGGAGCAACATCATGTGGTAGGCTTTGGTTTCAGAAGGAATGTGTTTGGCTGCTGGCACTGTCCCTTACTAGCTGTGTGGGTTTTGCAAGGCTCGTAAACATTCTGTCCCTTTGTTTGCTTATTTGTAAATGGAAGTTGTGAATATAGGCTGTGGAGTCACACAGACTTCAGTTCCAGTCCTGGTTCTGCCAATATGATAGGACACCTGGCAGGTCACTTGATCTTTCTAAGTAGGGGGACCATAAGTCTTGGTTTATACTTGCTATCCTCAGAGTAATTATTACTTCCAAAAGTGTGCTGGATTAGAAAATAAATTGCAGGTTTCCTTCAGATTCTTTAGCTCTAACGCTGAGACAAAAATGAAACCTTATAGATTTGTGAGGAATGAATTGGAAAATGTGTCTACAGTACTAATGATGGGGCCTGGCACACAGTAACCCCTCAATAAATGTGTCTATTGCTATTACTTCTGTGGGTAGGGTACCTAATTTCCTTCCACCTCAGATTGCTTATTTGTGAATGGGGAAATAATATTCTTTTATTTGTATTTGTCTTTTTGAATCACTAATATATTCACATGGCTCAAAAATGTGTAAAAAAATTAAAATGAAGTCTCACTTCCCCATGGCTGGGAGGTAACCATGGTGTCAGTTTCCTATGTGTCTTTCCAGAGATATTTTATACACGAGCAGATGTGAATAGAGTCATCCTCCTGTGAATGGCAGCATGACATAACTCTTCCACAACTTGCTTTTTTCACTTAGTGTTTCTTGGTGATCTTTCCGTATCAGCGCAGAAGAGCTTCCTCATTCTTTTACAGTTTAAACAGTTGCATAGCAGGCCACTGTATGAATGATCCCTAACTTGTCTAGCCAGTCCTCACAGTGCTGCACTGAGGATTAATGTAAGAATTATAAAGCACTTAGAAAAGGATACTTAATATTTACTATTACCTTTTTAATCAATCCTACACTTTTTTCCTTTCACCTGTTCCATTTCTCAAGGCCTTGTGTCTCCATTTATTCACTCACTCAATACTAGAGTACTGATTTTCTAGTTCCAAGTTTGGCTGTAACATTCCAATAAGCTATGATACATGTCCTCAGAAAAGTTGTCATCTAATGTCTCTGCAGAAATCTACATCCTTTCGAGGGATTCTTCCAGGTGGATGGAGGTATATGAAATAATGTGAACACAGAAAATTTTGGGGATGGGAGGCAGAAATTGTTGTCAAGGAAATATCAACATTTAGAACTGAGATCAAGGGTTTTTTATATATAAATCATACTACATTTTCCCTTCTTGTTATAAAAGTAATATATGAACACTATAAAAATTTTGAAATTTTTCATTTTTCTCATGCATAAATGATATATTAAATGTACATTATAAGTGCACATATTTGTACTTGTATAATGTATATTTACATGGCTCAAATACCATCTTAATAGTTTTGTATTAATTTTTTACTTAACATTACATAGTTGCATTATATTTTATATATATGTATGTGTACATATATGTATATATATATAAGATATATATATATCATGATTTAGTTAACCATCTTCCTTATAATTAGATACTTAGCTAACCTAATTGCTATTTTTGCTATTATAAGTGGGATTTTGTTTTTTGATATGAGTTTATATGTGTGATGGTATTAAAAACTAGTTCATATGTAAACAATGTGAATGAATGCTCACTTCACTGGTTAACAGACAAAGTGATTATGTGAAGATTAAAAATTACTTAAAATAATATGCATGGTAGATATTTATGTAAGTTTCTTTTTATACTCAACAATAGGTAAACATAATTATAGCAGTAATATTTATTGAGACTATGGAATTAAAAAACACAGCATCTATGCAAGGTAAAAATTATATGTATGCATTTTCAGGTGAAGAATCTGTGGCTCCCATGGAGTGATAATAGCTGAGACTGGAATTTAGGTATTTTCACTTCAGAAACTGTAGTCTAAGGCTCTGCTGCCTCATTAGCTGTAATATGAGATTAATTATGTCAAAATGTTTATCGAATTTATCTATTTTTTGTTAATTAGAGGCATGTATTTCCACTCTTCATGACTTGTTTTTGAAGCATGGTGATCTTAACAAAATTAGAAGCAAGACTACAGGTCAAGGAAGGCTTCAGAAAGGATACTGAATTTGAAATAGCTCTCAGATAATGGGTAGAAGGCAAAAGCAAAGGTGTGTGATTCTGCACAGAAAAAGGAAAAGTAAAAATTGATAGGAAATGTTCATGGAACACCAAAAACACCCCAAAGCATTGTGTTTTGGGTGGTTACAGGAAATGAAACTGCAGAGGTCGAATAGGACCAGATCAATGGTACAGGTTCCCATCGGAAGCCACATGCTCTAGTTTGACCATATTCCCCTCCTCCTTTGTCCTATGTACAGCTACTGATCAAAACCCAAATGCCATGCAAAAATTATTCAATTCCACTAAAGAAATTGAATTCCTTCTGGCACTAATTTGTTGTGACTCCATACGTTGATAAATTATGAGATTTATTTACCAATAAGGAACACTTGAAAGATCATTGATACACTAAAGATATGCCTCTAGAATCTTTTTTAGAGTAAAAGCTCAGTAATTCAAATTGGTTTTTAAGTTTGAATGACAGATATTTTAATAAGAAAAAGTTCTCTGCTTTAAGTGAAAATAAAAGAAGAATCTACTGGTTTACCAGTCATTTCTTTTTCTAAAATAATACCTTTAGTCAAAATAATACAGACATGATGAAATTGCAAGTATTAGGGAAGGGCTAATCAGAAATAAAAACCTGTTTATTTTTCTGATTTCTCCCCAATTCTAGTTCTATTCCTTGAAGTAATCATTTTTTAAAAATAATATTTGTTTTTAGTTCTTCTGGTGAGTTTACTTTTAACTCTAAATCAGCTATTAGTATTTTGGGTGGGACTTGTGTGGAACTGTTCTGAGCATTTAGCATCTCTGTACCTAACACCATGTGCAGGTCATCTAGTCAACTCTCCTTGAGGATTGAGCACTACGGCTCTGAATAACACAATTACATGGCTATTTTTGACATCAAATTTAGACATTACCTATGAATGCTTACCATGAAAAATGAATATTTAAACCTCCTTATTCCCTACTATTTTTCGTGAGATATTACTATTGGAATTTGTTTAGTTATGTATCCAATACAAGCTAATTCATTTTCCCTATTCTCTCCTAGAATTTCTATTAGATACATATTGGGGCTTCTCATTATATCATTGTGTTTTTTTAACCTCTAACATTTTTAATCTTTTTATCTCAATGGGCTGATTCCAGGGAGTTTTCTCAGATTTGGGTTGAAGTTTACTAATCTACATTTGCCTCTAATATGTTGTTTAGCTAGCCCATTAATTTGAAAAAATTCAGAAACTTCTGGCCACGATGGAGACATAGGTAGACATACTTTGTCTTCTCGCACAACCAAAAGAAGGACAACAGCAAATTTAAAAACAAAAATACAACCAGAACTGACAGAAAATCAAACTGTTTGGAAGTCTGACAACCAAGGAGTTAAAGAAGAAACATTCATACAGACTGGAAGGAGGGGTGGAGACAGGCAGCCGGGGTGGAGAGGACTTGCAGCAAGGCAGCCACTGAGGACTGGACAGGTAAGGCAGTGGCAGCTGGCCAACCTGATGGAATGCCATTTGTGTGTGGATAAACCCAGAGGAACAACTGGGGAGAGAGACAGATTACACAACCCAGGGTTCTAGCACAGGAAAAGAAAGCCTTAAAAACTCTGACTGTAAAAGCCTGTGGGGGGTGTAGCAGCGGAAGAGACTCCCAGCCTCATAGAAAAACTCATGGGAAAAACCCACAGGCTCTGAGAATGTACAGAAACCCATCTACCCAGGAATCAGCACCAGGCTGGCCCAATTTGCTTGTGGGTAGTGGGGGAAGTGACTGAAAGCTGGCTGAGAGCCTAGCAAGTGGCATTGTTTCCTCTCTGACCCCTCCCCCACATACAGCGAAGTGGGTTGCCCTACCCTGGTGAACACCTAAGGCTTTGCCCCTTAAAACATAACAGGAGCATCAAGACAAAGAAATATGGCCCTATGAAAGAACAGATTAAAGTTCCAAAGAACTAAGTGATGAAGAGATAGCCAACCTATCAGATACATGTTCAAAACACTGGTAATCAGGATGCTCACAGAAATGGTTGAGTATGGGGGCAATATGGAGGAAAAAGTGAAAGCTAGGCAAAGTGAAATGAAGAAAAATATACAGGGAAGCAACAGTGAAGGGAAGGAAACCGGGATTCAAATTAATGATTTGGAACAGAAGGATGGGATAAACATTCAACCAGAATAGAATGAAGAAGCAAGAATTTTAAAAAATGAGGAAAGGCTTAGGAACCTCCAGGACAACTTTAAATGTTCCAACATCTGAAATATAAGGGTGCCAGAAGGAGCAGAGGAAGAGCAAGAAATCGAAAACTTATTTGAAAAAATAATGAAGAACTTCCCCAATCTGGCAAAGGAAATAGACTTCCAGGAAGTCCAGGAAGCTCAGAGAGTCCCAAAGCAGTTGGACTCAAGGAAGCACACACCAAGGCACATCATAATTACATTACCCAAGATTAAGGATAAGGAGGGAATCTTAAAAGCAGCAAGAGAAAAGGAGACAATTACCTACAAAGGAATTCCCATAAGACTATCAGCTGATTTCTCAAAAGAAACCTTACAGGTAAGAAGGGGCTGGAAAGTAGTATTCAAAGTCATGAAAGGTAAAGACCTACATCCAAGATTTCTCTATCCAGAAAAACTGCCATTTAGAATGGAAGGGCAGATAAAGTTCTTCCCAGATAAGGTCAAGTTAAAGGAGTTCATCATCACTAAGCCCTTATTATATGAAATATTTAAGGGATTTATATAAGAAAAAGAAGATCATAAAAACTATGAATCGTAAAATAACAACAAACTCACAACTATCAACAACTGAAACTAAAAAAACAAAATTGGCACATCAGGACAGCAGTCTAACCAGCTGAGCTATCCAGCCAGGGCTCTCTTCTAGTAGTCTTTATTTCAAAGGTAACTATTTATTTAAACATTTAATTGTGTTTTATCCTTTATTTTTGTGTGTTTGTACTGTAGGGAAGTCTATATAAGTTAAGTTATTCCTCCATGTTGCTAAAAGTCCCATTATTAGAACTGTATGAATATTGTTCATTACTGGTTCTATCTATTGAATGAAATTTACTTAATTTTTCTTGAAGCCATTCTTCATGCAGCTTATTACTTGTCTTAATTTGTATAAATTTCTTTCTAAGTGTGGTACACATCATTAACCTGGGAGTTAATTTAATTGCACTTGGGAAGCTAGACTCTTTCTTATTCCCCATCTTCCTCCTTCTTATTTTCAACCCTTATTTTGCTGAAGCACATCCTTAGATAATTGCTTCAGAAAGAATACTTAGAAGTAAATGGACTGAGCCTTTGAATGTCAAAAAATATCTTCATTTCACTCTCACACTTAATTGATAATTTTACTGGCAACATAAGTTTAAGTTCAAAATAATTTTCCTTCATAATTTTAAAGTCACTGTTCTAGTATAGTTTAGTATCCAGTTCACTTAAAATTATGTCAATTTTAAGTAAGTGACTATATTTTCCCTTTCAGAAAGCGTTAGGGGCCTCTGTATCTTTGACTCTGAAGTTTTGTAATTATTGTAACTCTGTATGGATTCTTCCCCCATTCATTTGATGGCCCCTCTTTATATCATACTTTTCCTGAAGAACAGGAATTTTTTTTCTTGTATTTGTCAACTTCTACCCCTCTATTTTTTTGTTTTCTCTTTCTAGAGCTCCAATCAACAGGTATTGTCTTTACTGAACTGCTTGTCTATGCTTCTTTTTTTCTAGCATATATATTCTCCATCTCTTTGACATCTGATTGTACATTCAGGAGCCTTCTTAAACTTTATTTTTTAGCCCTTCTAACAAATTGTTTTTATTTTAATATCCATTTTAAAAAATGTCAATATATTTTTGTCTGTTTTCTGATTGCTCCTCCTTAATTGAATTCTGTTTTTGGTATATGGAAACAATGGCTTTTTAATCACTCTGAGGGTACTCAGAGTTTTTAAAAAAGTTGTTTTAAATGATATCCCTTCTAGCATTAGTGACTGTTTATATTATTTTCCATGCTTCTTCATATGGCTAGTAATTCTTGGTTATATATTTTTTTCAAATTAAAGACTTCATTGACTTTCCTGGTTAATTGGTGTTTTCCTCCAATATTATGTATATAATTGTTTCCAAGATAGGGTCCTTCCCTGAATGAAATGATGATTGAGAGGCTTTGTGTACCAGTGGGCTCTGTTGACTTCTGGGCTGACTTTAGGGTGAGGAGGCAAGAGCTGGCCTTCAGGCAAGAGCCCACCACTTTACAAAAGTCAGAAAAAGAAATATTTACCTAAATGCCACATGCACATTAGAAGCACTGGTTCACCTTAACTAATTCATAAAGATTTTCCATTAATTCCTCTGCTTGCAGGCCCCTGCAGCTCATGCCTGCTCTCTGTCCCTGCTGACTCTGTGCTCAGAGCTCTTTTCTAGAAGGTCACCCTCCTTCCCATGGTGGTCTTTCTTGCCCTAATTCTTGGTTCTGTTTCATCAGTAACTTTCCTCCAAACATTTTCTTATCCCATTCTCTTCAGAGTTCTTCTTAGTCTTTGTAAAAATTTACAGTTGTTTAAAAACAGTGACAGGATAGCGAGAAAGCAAACACTTTTGCTTTCTTCTTTAATATTTGACTTTTTATTTTTTCATTTTGCAAACTGAGAAGTTGTATGCTAAATTTTATCAATTAAACATATTTTTAACATAAAATATATAGATGCATTAAGAAAGATGTGCAAGTATTCACCACGAAATGGTAAACGAGGTAATGTTTGGATGGTGGAGTTGTGGGTAATTTTATTTTCTTTTAATCCATACTTTCTCGTATTCCCCCAGTAGACACTTATTTTCATAAAAAACATAATAAAAGTAAGTTTTAAGTGCTTATAATAAGAGTAAAAGCTACTTTCTGTTATTCTCTCAGAAAAGTCTGCAAACACAGGAGACCCTTGGCATTTGAGAGGAAAAGTGAGAGTTATTTTCAGAGACCTGTAAGAATCCCAAATTTGTGGATTGAGTGCGGGCTGGGAACCAAAGTGTCCCAGGTTTGATTCCCAGCCAGGGTACATTCCTGGGTTGCAGGCCATAACCCCCAGCAACCGCACATTGATCTTTCTCTCTCTCTCTCTCCTCCCCTCCCTTCCCTCCCTAAAAATAAATAAATAAAATCTTTGAGGAAAAAAAAAAAAAGAATCCCAAATTTCACTGATAACACCATTAATTGAGAGGTCATTGTATGTGAGCTACTTGACTGATCAAAGCTATCAGGTTTATTTTTGTTACATACTTCACATGCAACCTTAGGAGTCAGATGCTGTATTCTTCACTGCTAATTAAACAGATGAGGCCCTTTCAGATTTGCTCCCCATTTGACAGTTGAAAATAAAACTGCTAAAAGTCTACTGTAGGAATCACACACCAATACCATCTACAAAGGTCCAGGTGGGCAATGACTGAAGTGAATCACGTGAGTCTGTGCCAATCTAGAGAGCATATGCTAAGCCCAAAGTGGTCAGCTACTATTCAGCTCTTACTGAATGTTGGTTTCTACTTTTAAAAGTCCTTTATGTTGAGGTTCAATTTACATATAGTGAACTGCACAGACCAATGTATAGTTTAAAGAGTTTTGCTATGCATTTTAGGCTACTATAAATAAAAACTTTTTATCATCCAGAATTGTCTCCTGTGTTCCTACAGTCAATCCCTGCCACACCCCCAAGTCAGGCAACCTCAGTTCTGATTTCTATCACCATACATTAGTTTTGCCTATTCTGGAACATCATATAAATAGAACATCCAAATTTTAAAGAGAATTTGAAAATACATTTTAGTGAAAAATTTTTAATTGTTGGATACTAACATATATTTTTATAAAACAGCCCACCAGCAAGGCAACCACTTTGTGTCTTGGCTATAATATAAAGCAAGAAAATATTTTGTATAAATTTATTAATTCCTCTCATAATTGATAGTTTTGGGACTGACCATTTTTTTAGTGACTGGTAGCACATTGTTTAAAATAGAAGAGTAAGCCTAACCTTCAGGGCATCAAGAAAGCAATGAGAATGGGAGACTGAATCCCACTTCATAACCTGCCTTGGGGTAAAAGAAATGCCAGGGAAAGAATGGGTAGAGGCTGAAGTAGTGAGAAAAGGATAGTTGGGGATCATTTAGAAGACATAACAAGGAAGAAACAAAAAACATGGGGTTGCTGCTACTTTGACAACACTGTACAAAACTGATCTTCACATCACCTTACAAGAATCCCACAGAAAAGGCCCTACCAGATCTTATGTGATCTTCAGCACCCACCCGAACTCCTGCTCCACAGCCTCACATTTCTATATTGATTTCATTTCTCTCTGCCTCCTGTCCTATCACTCTGTTCCAGCCACCCAAACCCTCTTGCTGTTTTGTGGACATGCCAGGTATGTACCTGCCTCAAGGATATGTGTTGGCTAGAAGCTCCACTCCCGGATAGCTTCGTAAGTTTTTTTTTTTTCATCACCTTTAAGTCTGTGCTCAAGATCATTTTTTCAGGCCACCCTTATTTTAAATATTACCCAACCAACTCCATCACTATCTTCTTCCAAGCTTTTCATTTCTCCATAGCACTCTTCACCATCTAACCCACATTGTATTTTGCTTCCTTATTTCTGTATTCCTCTCTCCCTGAATGAGATTTAAAGCTGCATGAGCATAGGTACATGGTAGGAATTCATTAGACATTTATTGAACAAATGAGTGAATCAAGGAAGAAAAGAAGAAAGAGGAATTCCGGCCAAAATAGAGGCATGGTTAGATATGCTTTATCTCTTCACACAACCAAAAGAAGAAAACAACCAATTAAAAAACAAAAACAACCATAACTGCCAGAAAATCAAACTGGGAAGTTCGACAACGAAGGAGTAAAGAGGAAACATTCATTGAGACTAGTAAAAGGGGTGGAGACAAGCAGCTGGGGTGGAGAGGACTCATGGCAAGGTGGTGGCTGGCCAACTGGGTGGTCCCACATTTGCCTGTGGATAAACTGGTAGGAACAATTGGGGAGTGAGACAGACCACACAACCCAGGGCTTCAGTGTGAGGAAAATAAAGTCCCATAACCTCTGGCTATAAAAACCTGTGGGGGTTGTACAGCAGGAGAAACTGCCAGTCTCTTGAAAACAGGGCAAGAGCCAAGCAAGTGGCATTGTTCCCTCTCTGACCCCTCCCCCACATATAGCACCAGAACAGCAGAGAAGTGGGTTGCTCCACTCTGGCAAATACCTAAGGCTCCGCCCCTTACAACATAACAGGTGTGCAAAAAAAAAAAAAAAAAAAAAAGAAAGAAAGAAAGGAAGAAAAGAAAGGAAGAAAAGAAAAGAAATATGGCCCAAATGAAAGAATAGATCAAACTCCAGAAAAAGAACAAAGTGATGAGGAGATAGCTAATATATCAGATGTAGAGTTCAAAACACTGGTAATCAGGATGCTCAAAGAAATGATTGAGTACAGATGCAAAATAAAGGAAGAAGTGAAAGGTATGCAAAGTGAAATAAAGAAAAACATACAGGGAATCAACAGTGATGGGAAGGAAACTGGGACTCAAATCAATGATTTGAAACAAAAGGAAGAAATAAACCTTCAACTGGAACAGAATGAAGAAATAAGAATTCAAAAAAATGAGGAGAGGCTTAGGAACCTCTGGGACAATTTTAAATGCTCCAACATCTGAATATAGGGGTGCCAGAAGGAGAAGAGGAAGAGCAAGAAATTCAAAACTTATTTGAAAAAATAATGAAAGAAAACTTTCCCAATTTGATGAAGGAAACAGACATACAAGTAAGTCCAGGAAGCTCAGAATCCCAAAGAAGATGGACTCAAAGAGGAACACACAAGACACATCATAATTAAGTTGCCAGTGATTAAAGATAAGGAGAAAATCCTAAAAGCAACAAGAGAAAAGGAGACAGTTACCTACAAAGGAGTTCCCGTAAGACTGTCAGTTGATTTCTTAAAAGAAACCTTACAGGCAAGAAGAGGCTGGAAAGAAGTATTCAAAGTCATGAAAGGCAAGGACTTATATCCAAGATTACTCTATCCAGCAAAGCTATCATCTAGAATGGAAGGGAAGATAAAGTGCTTCCCAGATAAGGTCAAGTTAAAGGAGTTCATCATCACCAAGCCCTTATTATATGAAATATTAAAAGGACTCATATAAGAAAAAGAATATCAAAACTATAAGCAGTAAAATGACAACAAACTCACAACTATCAACAACTGAACCTAAAAAGACAAAAACAAACTTAGCAAACAACTAGAACAGGAACAGAATCACAGAAATGGAGATCACATAGAGGGTTATCAGTGGGGAGGTGGAGAGGGTAGAATGGGGGAAAAGGTATAGGGAATAAGAAGCATAATTGGTAGGTACAAAACATACAGGGGGAGATTAAGAATAGTATAGGAAATGGACAAGCCAAAGAACTTACATATATGATTCATGGACATGAACTAAGGGAGGGGGATGCTGGAGGAAATAGGGGTACTGAGTAGAGGGGTATAAAGAGGAGAAAAAAGAATGGGACAACCGTAATCGCATAATCAATAAAATATACTTGAAATATTCAGAATAAAAAATAAAAGAAGAAAGAAATGAAAAGCTTGCTAGCTTTGGAGATGGTTGTTAAAATGTTCAACAAAATAGACTAGTTAAGAAATTTTATCATTTCTTATTATATTCCAACATTTAATTGTTTTGGGACAGTAAACACTTAAGGCACTAATATTAAAGACCAGAACAATCCTGACTATACTTACTATCTTCAAAATATTAGATTTGTGAGAGGATAAATGCATATATAATATGTAAACACATTAGTGGGCATTTGATTCTAATGATAATTTTTTTCATTAGATTTAAAGTTATGATAAAACCATCTTTTTCTAGTATATTTATTCCTACCTTAATTCATTTTAAGAAATAGGTAAAGAATAACTTCCAAAAAAATGAAAGAGTATGTGGCCAATGTTACTAAATCTTTGGAACAATGATCAGCAATAAACACATGAAATGAATCAAATACTAGAAAAAATTTTTTTTAATGGCAATGAGTATAACCAGCTCTAGGTTGATGGAGAGGTGGGGGCTGAGCTGGTTCTGTAATTCTCTACGAGATTTTTGACATAAGGTAAGGGCAGTTCCTCTGAGACACCAAAGTTAAAGAACTCTGGTGCCAGTAACTTTCCATTCCAGAAGAAAATATTCCCCAATGTAAGACATTATTTAGAATTAAGTCAGACTCTGGGATTGGTCAGTGCTGGATTAGACCACCTATATCCAGGTTGCCAATTGCCACATGGAGACACTGTTCCATGCACCATGTATGGAAGACTGCAGAGAGCACAAAGGAATCATGGGCCAGAAGCCTACATTTATCTACACATAGCAGGTGGGATGAAATGATTTGCTCAAATTTTAGAAAGCTTGAGAATAAACTTGTAGCAATTTTAAAACCAAACAGAGAGAAAACAAAGAAAGTAAAGCAGCTCCTTGTAATCCACAGGCCTTCTTACCCTTGTTCTACGTTTCCTCCTTAATGCCTTTCCATCTTTTGTGAACTCATGTTCGTCTCTCTTTGACTGATCTGACAGTCACACACACACTGTTTTTTTTTCTTCTTCTAGGTGTTTGGGATGAGAAAAAAAGAGTAGGATAAACAAATAAATTTCATGGATTACAATGTAGTAAGTTATACCTTTAAATTTAAGAATAATTTTCAAAGTGTGAATATCTGCAGCATTTTCAATGTATTGGCAACAAAATTAGGTCCCAACAAAATGATCAAAGTAAACAATGTGCTCTTTTTTCCTATCCCAGTTCTGGTAACTCAATAGTTTACAACTACTTGAGAAGGTGTGAGGATCATTTTTTTTTATCTCAGTTTGGACACAAAAGCTCACATTTCAGCACCGATCAAGGTGATCATCCTTATCCCTTGCTGACACCTTTCTCCTCCGCCCCAACAAGTCACAGATCACCTCTAGGAGAAAATTTCAATAGGCTATTAAACACTGGTAACGACACCGAGCGAAGACACCTAATCGTCTCTGGGGACCTTTAGGAACAACTAATCGTCTTGGATAGGCAAAGTTACACCTGATTCAGTCCATCAAAAGGTACTAGTTGCTGAAAACTTGCAAAACATTGTGGGAATACGGAACTGGTGAGGAGGCACAGCACCTTCCCTGAATAAACGGAAATTGCTTGATTTGGACTGCTTCTTAGAAAGGCGTGTTTAGGCTTGATTACCATTAAGTGTGTATAATAAGAATTTTGTGGGTCTGCTTTCTATCTCTAAGTGACACAACCTTAGAATCAGTTAGTAATGATTATTTTAACCAGTAGTTCTTAATCTTGGCTGTGCATTAGCATTTTCTGGGTGTTGTGTGCAGGGGAAGGGGGCTTTTAAAAAATAGAGATGTCTTGGTCTGCCCCAGTCCAATTAAATCAGAAATCTCTGACTCTGTTTTTTTTTTTTTTTTTAAATAAACTGTCCAGGTGATTCAACTTCATCAAGAACTATTAATCCTATATTGCAACCTTATTTTATACGGTCCAAATATAAGGTCCATATAAAAATTAAGGTCTAAAGAATTTAACTTGTACCTTGCCCAAGATCACAAACCTAGTTAATGGCAGAGTTTGGGTTAAAATCATAACTTCCATTAACTTACTCATCTAGTAAACGTCTCTCAATGACATTCTAGCATTGTGACCAGCCACTTAGTTGTTACTCAAGAATAAGATAAGTCAAAGCTAAGTCATATCTAAGGGTCAGTAAGGCTGGTCCTGATTCAAGTTAAAAGGGGACAGTAAGCTTTGTGGTTCTGGCATTCTGTCTCTCTCAGTATGATACAGGTCTATGGAAATGTTAAGGAATCCTTTCGTCCAGGTACAGTCTGTCACTATCCATGACCCACTCTCCCATTTTACTAGTTCCAGGGGCTTCTACTTACCTAGATTTAATGTGAAGCACAAGGTGGAAGGGGACAGGGTCCCCTGCTGTGAGGTCTGGTGCAGTTCAATAAAACCTTGGTCAGTGGGGATGACAGACCCTAGGTACAGAAGAAAGGAAAGTTAATCCACAGTTCCTGCCTTGTTTTTTTGAAAGAATTTATGTCCCAAATATTAGTCAATGCTATCCATTCATTGCTAATAACAGTGAACTCTCTCCCAAGACACAATTACTATTATCACAGCAGTTACATTAAAATGGTATTTATATAATAAAAAGATTATATATATGTGTGTGTGTATATATAATATATATATCCTCCTTCTTAAAGGTGAACTATGAGAGAGAGAGAGATAGATTCCAGTTTTGGACTCAACCATTCCCATACTTAGCAATTCATGGCTACAAAAGTTGGCATGTGAGAAACCGTCCAGAGGATCATGTATCAGTACTATAAGAAATCATCTCAAAAGCACTTTCCTTGAGAAGAACAACAGCAAAGACATCTTGAAAAATGATATTCATAATGTTCAAGGTAGAAGTTGATCTTCATCAAATAAAAATAGGACTAATTTATCTTCAGTACTTTACAAATAATACAATTACTGCTTCCCATTCACAGAATACTTACTCAAAAGGCCATTTGAAAATGAACTAAATTATATCCACTGAGTTTGTCTTTGCTTCATTTCCATTTTCCTCCATTTACCAATTCTCTGACCCTTATTATAAAGTGACATCTTATTCCTGGGGACCAGGAATTCTCTGAAAGATATGCAACATTTTGAATGGGTGTGTGTGTTTTTTCCTGGTGATAAAGTCCCTAGTTTGGGGCAGATTTTAAGAAAGACCTGTCCCCTTCCCAAAGCTCCCTAGAATTCAAGGGTGAAGTTGGGGAAATGATGTTGGTGGTGTTAGCATCCACAATGAAAGATTTTATGAAATTGGCCTCTAGAACTATCCTTGAAAAGGACTGAAAGATTTCACAAAATTGGATTTATTCTCCAAAAGGATGGACTTAAATAAAACATAGCTTGGAAAGCACCAGAGGATTAAATTTATCCATGCTGACATTTTCTTCTTTAGTGGAAGATTTCACTAGTTTGGAAGCAAAGGAAAGGAAAACCATCACCTCATTTTTCTTGTTGATTTTAACTTATTAACTCAATGGTAATGCAAATGGTAGGGTAAATGGGTATATCTTCTGATTTAGTTATTTCCTAGAAAACCTTTTACTTTGGAATTACTAAAATGCACACTACCTATGATAGTAGAAAACTACAAAATGATTAAGATACCAAAGTACACACTGGACATTTAGAATGAAATGAAAGCTCAACTGTGTTTTCTTTTAAATTGAATAGCCAGTGCAAATCTTGCAAACCAGTTCACTGTTGTTGCTGTTGTTTTAATTGGAAAATTCCTCTATTTGCCATTCTTCTGCATTTCTTAGCAAAGCGCCTCATACAGGGAAGGTGCTCAAATACTGGTTAGATTGAGTCAATTCTTTTGGTATCGCTCATAAATTAATGAGGAACGTGTAACTCTGTATAGTTTCAGAGTAGTTAAAGAGAGAAAAAAAAGAAATCCTACGTAACAGAATTGGGGCTTCAGGTGTTACCTAAAACTAGAATGCTTTCCAGCAGTGCAATTAAGATATCAGCCATAGCAACCTTACCTAGGAATTCTTCACCCTAAGTTTCTTTCAAATGCAAATTAGCTTGAATTTCTCTCTCCGGCCCTCTGACCCCTGCCTGAAAGTCTCCTCTACAAATACTACAGTAATTAGGATTACCTAGCAAAAACTTATTTCAAACTCCATTTCAGGAAAGAAGGGGAAGGGTCAAGTCAAGGAACACGTATAAAGACCCATGGACAAGGACTAGGAGGTGGAGGGAGGGTTGAATGTTGGGGAAGGGGGGCAGGGGAGAACAATGGGGGGAAAATGGGGGCAACTGTAATTGAACAACAATAAAAAAGAGACAAACAGGCTGATATAGTTGACTCTTGAACCATGCAGGGGTGAGGAGCACCAACCCACATGCAATCAAAAGTACAACTATAACTTTTGACTCCCCCAATCTTAACTACAAATAGCCCGCTACTGACTGAATCCTTACCAAACAAACAGTGGAGTAACACATTTTTATGTTATGCTTATTATATGCTGTATTCTTACAATAAAGTAACCCAGAGAAAAGAAACCCTTATTAAAGAAAATCATAGAGAATATATACTTGCACTATTGTAGTATTTACTGAAAAACAAAACCCAAAACCAACCCCCCATATAAGTAGATCTGTGCAATTCAAACGGGTGTTGTTCAAGGGTTAACTGTGCTTCCCATGACACACTTCAAGTTCCCCTCCATTTCCAAGTATACTTTAGATTATACATTTCTACCTAATGCAAATTGTTCCCAGTTTGCAGTTAAGAAAAAGCTGAATTTCAGTCCCCCATGCCAAACTGCCATTTTAGTTGTTATAAAAGTTCCTATTTATGTTATAAAATTCTAGACCCCAGATTGATAACACAGTAGGTACCACAGCTGGGCAGAAGACTTTGTCGCCTTCCTCACCGCCCATCCACCTTCTTCACAGCTCTAGTCTCTTAAAGTTTCCCACCGTGGGCTTGACTCCAGAGAACGCTGGTTGCGCACCCTGGGCTGGGCCTGGCCGGGAGGGCGCACTCAGTGGGGCCAGTAAATTGATTTCCCGTTCACCTCTTACCTAAATATAAGCTAGGACCTTCCGACGCCCAGAATGTCAGAACCACCTGTGTGGTATGGGGATAGGAGGGAGAAGGGTGTCAGGCCGGAAGCTGCCACAACCAGGTTTTAGGGCAGGCAGGCTCTTAGCAACCCCTTGGTTACCGGAGGTGCCCGAGACCCGAGGTTCACGCTTTGCTCGGGCGCTGTACCGGGACCCCCAGCTGGCAAAGGCGGGCAGACCCACCTTAGCCATAACTGGAGGCAGCTGCTGGTCTCCGGGAGAGGGCGCAAGCAAATACTAAGTTTTTGTTTTGTTGTGTTTTTTTTTTGTTTGTTTGTTTGTTTTTAAGAAAATCGACCGGGATACAGTCCAGAACTAAGAGGCGTTGTGATGGTGGCCACAGCAGGGCTAGGATGAGGGCGTCTGGGGAGCAACGTCAAGGCTCTGGAGAAATTGGGAAAACAACGTTGTCAACTGGAAAGGGCTGCGTTAGAACCAAAGGGATGCAAACGTCTATTAAGGATGCAAAAGACTGTAAAACCATCTAGACGCAAAGGTCTGGTCGCAAAAATATATATGATAATAAATATAAATAAAATATTTTTAAAAACCTATACTGCAGCGACTGAAGGGAAGGGTATAGGGGAGTTTTGCAAAGGACGGCACTTCTGCAGACTTATTCTTAGAGACCGCGCAGGTGTGCGCAAGTGAAGTTGGTTGACTATTATTTTTGGAAAGAGTGAGAACCAGAGAGAGAGCCAGAGCCGAGGCACAGCCACCAGGACAGGCGACAACACCGAGAGCCCCCGCGGCGGAGGGTTTGCAGTCCAGGAGGTCAGAGCTCCGCAAGCGCCCGGTCCTCCCGGCCGAGTGCCTAGGCTACCCACCCAAGCCCGGACCCGCAGTCTCCCGCGCTCACTCACCGGCCCGCGCTGCCCGGGGCTGCCCTGGGCGGAGCCGCCGCCGCGCTGCGCTCCGGAGCCTCTGCAGCCTCCACGCTGCGCCGCTGCCTCCCGCGCGGTTCTCGGAGGAGCAAAGCCGGTAACCCAAGACCTCCCCGCCCCTCCCCGCCCCGCTCCGCCCCGCGACCCCTGAAACCCTGGGGGCTCTTCTCAGCTCTCAGAACTTCTCAGGTGTGCTTGCAAACGAATACCCGGCTGGTCCAGCTCCCACAAATTACAAAAATGACATGAATCTCAAGGTGGGATTCCTGTAGCTTGGAGGTAGGAAGGAGGAGACAAATTTAGAGGCTGAAGAAAGCACAATAAACAAAAGGTAGTATTCAAGTAGAAAACATTGCCTATGGTTACTTAAAAAATGAAAACACCCTAACATTTATTTCAAATATAGTCGTTATGGAGACTCAGATTGGCACAGGAACATTAAAATGCTGAATGACAATGTGCGATTAAAAGAATCTTGGACGAGCTGCCTTACGTTACCACTTGGAAATATTGTGCAACACAACAACGAGTGACATATTCTTTTCCAGGCTTTCGAGTTAGAATTTACAATTTACAAAACTACCCCCCCCCCTTTTTTTTTTTTTAAGTAAAGCAACAGAACGCGCTATTTAGGAGAAAGGACTATAAATGGAGGAAAAACGGAGACTAAAGAAGAGAGGGAAGAAAGAAGAGGGAGGGAGGAACCTGTTTTATTTCTAACAACTAGGATTCAAGACAACTCCGAGATCACAATGCCCAAATTCAATAAAGCGAGGGGTAAAAATGATTTCAACGTAAAAACTCTCCTCTGTTACTATGATTTAGCAAGGATTACAGGTGGTTTAGGGTCATCTTTTTTTTCTGCTTTGTGCATTTCTGCGCGTACACACTGCGGTGAAACATGCAATGAACCAGCTATTTTGCAGTTTGTCTTAAATCTGAAAAGCGAGGCTGAAGACACCAGGGGCGTCTGACAATGAGACGCCACCCCTTGAGCAGAGGCTGCGCATCACCCCGGCTCTCTGGCGCTTTTACCGCCCTGGAGGAAGAGCTGGAAATTACCTCTCTGCTCCACACGGCGGCACTGTCTTCAAGGGCACCACACCATTCCAAGAGTCCTGGGCTGAGGAATTACTGGTATTTGAACAAATGTGTAAAACCAGTTTTACATTTCTTCAGGCTTTCAACATCTCTGAATAAATTTTAACAGAATGGGATAATAAGTAGGAACTGGGTTCCTGTGACATGAATTTCTGATAACGTTCCTTTGAAACTTGACCTTATCTGATGAAATTATCTTGCCATAAACGTGTCCTACAGCCCAGTACTTATAATATGATGTATCCAGTACATGCAGATCATCTGGGGATCTTGTTGAAAATGCAGATTCTGATTCATAAGGTCTGGGAGATGCATGCATAACACGACCTTAGATGGTGCAGATGGGCTGTTGGAGACTCAACTTCAGCAACACCATAGACAGGTGGACCATATACAACTTTTGGAAGCAGCACTCAATTATCTAATGTAAGAACAATTGTAATAGCAATGCTGATTAACACTTGTTCAGTGCTCACATGTGCTAGGCACTGTTCTAAGCACTTTACAACTGTAAGCTCATATCACAACTTCGTGAGTTAGATACTATTATTTCATTTTAGAGATGAATTTACTTTGTTTTAATCCCCTCTGCCTCTTACATCATTGGTGGCTTTATTTAATTTTTGAATTTGTAGAACGTTAACATGATCCCCAAAGTGAGAGCTATATACATGGCCGGGTCAGAGAAGTGCCTTTCCCTCTTTGTTCACCTATTCTACTCAGTCCCCTGTGAGTAACCACCTTCATGATTTTCTGGCTTGTTCTTTCCATGTTTCTCTTTGTAATGTTGAGCAAAGATATGCCTGTGTTCTTGCTTCTCCCTTTTTCTCACACCAGTGATGGCTGTGTATGCACTTTATATTTAGATCTTTTCACTTCCTGGTGCCTGATAGAAATCACTCCATGTCACCTGGTGGAGATTGTCCTCCTTTTTTTTGCAGCCACACAGTCCTCCATTGTGCGGATGTACAATGTAGTGTTCAAACACTCACCTATATTTGGACATTTATGTAGTTCTCAGTATTTTACAGTTACAAATGATTTTGTAATGAATAAACTTGTACATATATATTTTCATACTTTTGGAGGTGCCAGTTTAGGATAAATTCCTAGAAATGGAATTGCTGTTTGCTGGGTCAAAAAGAAATACATGTGTGGTTTTCTTAACTGTTGCTATTGTCCTCTCCTTAAAGTCTGTCACTTTGCATTCCTACCCACAATGCATGAGGACTGTGTTCCACAACCTTTTTAAGCTGGTATTGTCAACCTTTTGAATTTTGCCAAGTTGATGGGTGAGAAATGGTATCTCAGTGAGGTCTGATTAGCATTTTTACTGTAATAATGAAGTCAAAGATCTTTTCATATGTTTAAGGGTCATTTTTATGTCTGTTTTCCTGAATTATCTACTCACGTTTTTTGCTCATTTACTAAATAGATTTTTGGCCTTTCCCTTGCCCCCTCAATTTTAAAAAGAACTTTGTTTGCATCTTTAACAGGAATCTAAACAACAAAATAAAGAAACAAGCAAAATATAACCAAAGACACTGAAATAGAGAACAGGCTGACAGTATCCAGAGGGGAAGGGGAAGGAATTTCAGGGGGAAAGGGGAGGGGTTTACAGGAACAAGTATAAAGGACACATGGACAAACACTGGGGGTGGGTGGAAATGGGAGGGAGGGAGGTGGGGAGGGCTGGGTAGGTGGGCTGGGATGGGAGTAAAAGATAGAAAATTGTACTTGAACAACAATTAAAACAAAATAAAAAAGCTTTGTATACTGAGAATATTAGTTTTTTTCCATAATACATGTGACAAAGATAGTTTCTCAAGTTCTCAATTTTATTTTGACTCAAAAGCATTATTTATGTTGATAGATGTGTGATTATTTTATTTTTTAAAAGTTAAAAAATTATTTATTTACTTTTAGAGAGAGGGGAAGAGAGGAGAAAGAGAAGGAGAAAAACATCTATGTACAAAACACTGATCAGCTGGGGACCTATCAGCAACCCAGGCAAGTGCCCTGACAAGGAATCAAACCAATGGCCTTTCAGTTTATGCAACAATGCCCAACCCACTGAACCACACTAGTCAGGGCAAGACCTGTGGTCATTTTAAAAGATATCTCTCTCTCTATATATATATTTATATCTATATTTATAGATATATATTTAATTTTCACAATAGTTCCATGACAGATATTATGTCTTTCATACTGCAGACTCATCTAAGGACAGAAGGCCAATGAATATTAGTATGATATAAAGTTTTTGGAAGTACTTATGCATTCATTTATTATTTTAACAACTGTTAAGTTGATGGGGGAATTCAAGAGTTGGAAAATTTTAGTTTTAGATAATAGTTAATAAGTTTAGTAATGAACACATGGAAAAAGCTATTGTTTCAGGAAACGAAGATATGACCTGCCTTGACTCCAGGACCATAAGCAACTTGACCTCTGTGTCCCAGGGGGAACTGCAAGCAATCAGGATGGTGTCTGATCCATTATGTTCCAGGGAGAGACATCCCACCACACAGGACATAGATCACTAGTCAACAGATGAAAGAATGCTAGGGAAATTGCCAAACTGCAGCTTTTATCTGATTAAGCTTTTTTCTGAGTTCCAAATCCCTTACCTACACTTTTTTTCCATGAATTCCAAACCCCTTACTTACATTTCTTCTTCTTTGTAAAAAATACTGGCTAGAAACAAAATGTAAGACTGTCTTTTTAGGGTATATAACAAACTATTTTATCAGATCACCCGCCATCTGAATAAAGCACCCATAAAAATTCAATCCCTGTCTCTACTTACTGGTTCTTGTGGTGATAGCATGAACACTGAATTTTCAGGTTTCAAAGTTTTCAAATACTGGATGGCAGACATTGAAGTTAGAAAGGTAAACTGCTCTTATGGAATTTACAATAGTCCTCCATCATATGGATGTACCATGTACTGTAGGGGAGGAGATGACAGAATTTGGTTAGATAATTACTTTAATAAAAGTATAACTATAAACTTGGGTAAACGATCTAAAGACAAAAGAAATCTAGATGACATTCCACAATGAGGTCAAGATGGAGGCATAGGTAGATACACTTTGCCTCCTTGCACAACCAAAAGAAGGATAACAACAAATGTAAAAACAAAACACAACCAGAACTGCCAGAACATGGATGAAACTGTATGGAACTCTGATAACCCAGTAGTTAAAGAGGAAACATTCATCCAGATTGGTAGGAGGGGTGGAGATGGGCAGCCAGGGAGGAGAGGGCCCAGCAAGGTGGCGGCTGGAGGATGGGCCGAGCAAGGTGGCAGCTGGCAGATCAGATGGTCCCACATGTACATGTGGATAAACCAGGAGGAACAACAGGGGAGCGAGGCAGACCACACAACCCAGGGTTCCAGCTCGGGTAAACAAAGCCTTAAAACCTCCGACTGTAAAAATCTGTGGGGATTGCAGTGGTGGGAGAAACTTCCAGCCTCACAGGAGAGTTCATTGGAGAGACCCACATAGTCCTAGAACATACACAAAACCACCCAGCTGGGAATCAGCACCAGAAGGGCCCAATTTGATTGTGGGTAGCAGGGGAAGTGACTGAAAGTGGGGGAGAGCTGAGCAAGCAGCATTGTTCCCTCTCGGACCCCTCTCCCACATACAGTGCCACAACGCAGCAAAGTGGGTTGTCCCACCCTGGAGAATATCTACAGCTCCCCCCACCCCACTTATAATGTAATAGATGCTCTGAGACAAAGAAATATGGCCCAGTTAAAGAACAGATCAAAGCTCCAAATATAGAACTAAGCAATGAAGAGGCAGCCAACCTATCAGATGCACAGTTCAAAACACTGGTAATCAGGATGCTCACAAAATTAATTGGTTGAGTATGGTTGCAAAATAGAGGAAGAAGTGAAGGCTATGCAAGTGAAATAAAGAAAAATATACAAGAACCAACAGTGAAAGGAAGGAAACTAGGACTCAAATTAGCGGTTTGGAGCAGAAGAAAGAAATAAACATTCAACCAGAACAGAATGAAGAAGCAAGAATTAAAAAAAAATGAGGAAAGGCTTAGGAACATCCAGGACAACTTTAAATGTTCCAATATCCGAATCATAGGGCTGCCAGAAGGAGAAGAGGAAGAGCAAGAAATTGAACACTTATTTGAAAAAATAATGCATGAGAACCTTTTCAATCTGGTGAAGGAAATAGATTTCCAGGAAGTCCAGGAAGCTCAGAGAGTCCTAAAGAAATTGGACCCAAGTAAGTACACACTAAGGCACATCATAATTACATTACTCAAGATTAAAGGTAAGGAGAGAATCTTAAAAGCAGCAAGAAAAAAGGAGTCAGTTACCTACAAAAGAGTTCCCATAAGACTATCAGCTGATTTCTCAAAAGAAACCTTGCAGGAAAGAAGGTACTGGAGAGAAGTATTCAAAGTCATGGAAAGCAAGGACCTACATCTGAGATTATTCTATCCAGCAAAGCTATCATTTAGAATGGAAAGGCAGATATAGTGCTTCCCAGATAAAGTCAAGTTAAAGGAGTTCATCATCACCAAGCCCTTATCATATGAAATATTTAAGGGACTTATCTAAGGAAAAGAAGAGGATAAAAAACATGAACTGTAAAATGACAGCAAGCTCACAGCTATCAACATCTGAACCTAAAGAAGAAAATCAAAAACAAACAAACAAAAATGACTAAGCAAACTACTAGGACAGGAACAAAATTACAGAAGTGGAGATCATGTGGAGGGTATCAGCAAGGAGCAGGGATAGAATGGGGGAAAAGTACAGGGAATAAGAAGCATAAATGGTAGGTACAAAATAGACAGGGGGAGGTTAAGAATAGTATAGGAAATGGAGAAGCCAAAGGACTTATATGTATGACCCATGGATACGAAGTAAGGGGGAGAATGCTAGTGGAAGGGGTGTACATGGCAGAGGGGAAGGGAGAAACAATGGGACAACTGTAATATAATAATCAATAAAATATACTTAAAAATATAGATGTATGAATACATTTAAATACAAAACTTTATCCAGAGCAGGACTAGGTGGAGCATCAACATAAAGGGGTGGATGTGGAGCAAGGAGGAGCTAGCATGAACAAAGCCCTGTAAGTGGATGTAGCACAGCACATCTGAGGAGCAGAAAGAACGAAGATGGCCACTGTGGACAGAGCACAGAGTGGAGTGGTACAGGTGGAGAGGATGGTGCAGCCAGATCACATAAGCTCTGGTGGGTGGTATCAAGAATTTTGATTTTGTTCTAAGAGTAATGTGAACTCTTTGAAGAGTTTGATCAGGAGTTGTCATGATTATATTTGCAATTTGAAAAGGTCAATCTAGTTGCTGCTTGGAGGTTGGATTGGGGAGGACCATAGTGAATGCAGAGGAGAATCAAATGTTGACCACTATTAACTCCAGTAGAAGAGGCTGAGTCTGCAAAGAAGACAGAACAGACAAAACAGGAGGAGGAAAACTTGAAGTAAGGGGCAAGGCCATTACCAGATTTTATGAGAATTACAAATATTATTGCCTCTGCAGGAGTCCTGTGTCTTCTGTCAGTGTCTGTGAAGCAGTGGCAGGCTAACTTGTGAGTTTGCAGAGTAAAACCTCAGACTCTTCACAGTTCCGGACAGTGTTTGCTGAGAGGCAAGAGGGGACTGAATTCAGAGCACCATGAGGAAATTATATTAGGAGATTGGAAATTTGAGAATGATTGTTTTTTTAAAGATTTTGTTTATTTATTTTTAGAGATGGAAGGGAGGGAGATAGAGAGAGAGAGAAACATCAATGTGCGGTTGCTGGGAGTCATGGCCTGCAACCCAGGCATGTACCCTGACTGGGAATTGAACCTGCGACACTTTGGTTCACAGCCCGTGCTCAATCCACTGAGCTATGCCAGCCAGGGCTGAGAATGATTGTTTTAAAATTTTCTCTTTATCACCAATTTTTGTTTACTTAATTATTTATCCTGCTTGAAGTTTGCTGAGCCTTTTGGATCTGTGGATTTGCAGATTTGATCAAATTTAGAAAATTGTTAGTTATTACTTCTTCAAATAAATAAATAGGAAGTTCATCTGTGTGTGAAGTGTCCTATTTTATGTATTGCAATATATTGGATGATATCTTTTTGTTTCTGATCCATGTTTCTTGAAGTCTGACAGTTTAAGATAATATTTCTGACATTTGTCAACTTCTAATAAATTTGCACATTTTAAAAATATTTATTTTCTCTTTCAAATAAATATTCACTTTTGTACCTAATTTTGCATTTATAATTTTGAGTTATTTATTTTAAAGAGAGTCCACCAAATTGTATAAGTTTCAAGCCAACAAAACCTGGATCTGCCCCAATCACAAGCAGCATGATATTAATCAGGACCTGAGACAAAAGTGTTACCCAAAAAAATAGGCATAATATATAAACTGTTTATCTCTGGCTTAGACAGTTCCTAAGTATCCTTTTCAGTTGAGTATTAGCTCCATTTTCCTGGTTATAAAGGCTTACCTGCCAGGGCAGCACAAGGCAGGGCGGGGAAGCTATGCCCTCCTAGACACTTAACATAGCAAATGCTGAGTGTTGTGCATACTGAGGAGTTAACACGGGTCCAGTGGACTCTCCTGTAGGTCCAAAGGGGCATGGTAAGCTGGGACCCAACCCTCCTGACTAGCATTCCACTGTACGATTCATCCAAGCAGAAGACTTTCATGGCATTTTTGCCAAAATATCTACCTCAATCTCCTGAACAAAGACCTGAAATCTCACCATTAAAAACTCATTCTTTTGAATCTTGAAGTATTTCTGGATGCTTAGCACTGATTATTAAAATATAAATCCTTTGGGGGAAAGTTGTATGCTATAGTAACAATTTTTGTGGGATGAGTGTGTTAAATTTACCATACATCTGATATTCCGTGAAGCTGGGTTCCACTTTCTCTCTCCCATATGGGAATTGGTTATCATCTTTAGCACTGCATGCCTAGCTGGTTTTCTGTGGTGTGGGGGTTTGGACAGGGTTCTGGTTGTGTCGGGGTGTGTCTTAGGGAGAGATGCCCAAGGACAACTTCCCTCCTTTGCTATTTTTACTAAGCTCTAAGTATGAAAGATGCTAGACTATAAATATTTTGTTACAGTTAGGAAATTAAGAGGCAGACCAAAGAATCAACCTCAAATTGCCTAAAATATTAACATGAAAGAAATTACATTAGAATTAGGAGTGATTGGATTTCTTCATTAGTTTTTAAGGGAGTTTAGTTTCTGTTAAAGTGATTGCATATTTGTTCAAGAGTACTGAACTTACCACAGTATGCCTGTGTCCCAGAGAGTAACATTAAGGGATCCCTGTAATAACTTTGGTGTAAGTTAGTTTACTGTCTCTAGATTTACTGAGGCACTGCTTCTTACACACAGTTCTGTGCTTTTTTATTATTCATATGTATAGCCATATATTATCAACCAGTACCCTCTCTATAAAAAGCCATGTTTTCCAGACTTCTGTTTTTCTGCTGTATTGGCATGATTTTTGGACTGTGGGTCCAGGTACTGGAATAAGGTAATAAGGCCACTGGAGAGTGCCAGCCTTTTCCATTGTCACTGTGTGGTCTCCATGTCTATGAAGATAGTGTCAATTTCCATTCATGTTGGATTCTTTAAAAACTGTAAAAATTTATTTATAATAAGCACCCAAAGGACTAACTGGAAGATGCAACAATACTGACATGATCCTCTCACCTCTGAACTGGAATTCTTTCAGTAACAGCAGACTATTTTTCTTTGCACAATAAAATGTATAGCTGCTTTTTATATTTACTTTTTAAAAAAGATTTTATTTATTTATTTTTACAGAGAAGGGAAGGGAGGGAGAAAGAATGAGAGAAAACATCAATGTGTGGTTGCTTCTCACATGCCCCCTACTGGGGACCTGGCCCACAACCCAGGCATATACCCTGACTAGGAATTGAACTGGTGACCCTCTGGGTTTGCAGGCCAGCACTCAATCCACTGAGCCACATGAGCCAGGGCTATATTTACTTTATATAGATGTATAGTTGCTTTTTATATTTTGTATATTTTGTATGTGAAGCAATTACTCTGGAGAAGTATAAACCCTTAGTAAAATTCTTGTCAGAAAATTTAAGAGTATTCCTTAGCTGCTGTACCAGATTTACCTATTAATTCTAGTCTCCCTGCTTTTTTTCCTTAATTTATTCAAGCCACTCTCCACACATTGGCCAGAATTGACTTAACCAAAGGTCTTCTGCTTAAAGATCTGCAACAGTTTCCCAGTGCCTCTTAGTTAAAGCTGAGTTTTGTTAGTAAGAGAACTGCTCCCCATCACTCACTCCTGATGCCCACAGCAACACTGCCCTGCCCTGATACAGCTCTCCAGGCTGCTTCCCAGGCTGCTGCCCAGGAGCTGCCCTCAAATTCAAATGATCTGTGAGTCCCCTAAGGAGCTAAGCTAGTTCCTGCGTCTGTGTTTTTGTACAAAGCCTTTATTTCCCAATTGCATCTGCCTGACATATCCTAGTTATTCTTTTCTTTTTTGCTATAATATTTAGATATTCACATGAGAATAGAACATAATATAATACTCTTGTATGGACACAACTCATTGAAGCCTTAACATTTTGCTTCACTTTATTTTGAGCTTTAAAAAAGAAATAAAACATTTTAGTTGGAGTTGATGTCTTCCACATTGCCCTTCTCTGATCCTATTCCCCTGCCTGAGGTAACCACTGTCATACATTTGTATTTACTGTTCCTACATATGCTTTCATATTTTTGCAATATATACATGTACTCATAGGCAACGTATAGTATTTGCAACTTTTAAAATCAGCTCAATGGCATCATACTGTATAATTTTGCAAATTCTTATTGTTAACAGGTATACTCTAAGTTTATTAATTTTAACCATTATACAGTATTCTATTATATAAATAAACCACAATGTATCTATGCTCTTGTTGATGCACACTTGGATTGTTTTTGATTATTTGCAATTACAAATAATATTGCTGTGAAAATTCTTGCACATACCTTTTTGAGTATATATGTTAAGAGCTTCTCTGTGATAAATACCTAGAAGTAGCTGGGTCATGCTGCATATACATATTCAGCTGATATTGTAACATTCAATGTTTCTGATATAACACTGTTTTCTATAGGGATTTGTGTTCATTATATTTTATTTTCTGTATTCTCGATGCCCGATGTACTTTACAAAGTGTTCCACTGATATTTCCA
This sequence comes from Phyllostomus discolor, assembly GCF_004126475.2. NCBI lineage: Eukaryota > Metazoa > Chordata > Mammalia > Chiroptera > Phyllostomidae > Phyllostomus > Phyllostomus discolor. The sequence continues at coordinate 45,349,368 of NC_040912.2, forward strand.
GTATTTACATGGCCCCATACATAGTTTTTACAATATTATTGACTCTTTTCCTTATGTTGTACTTGATGTCCCTGTAATTATTTTGTATCTACCAATGTGTATTTCTTAATTTCCTCAGCTTTTTCACCCAGTCCCCCAAGTCTCCTCCCTCCTGGCAACAATCAGACTCCACTTTTTATCTGTGAGTCTGTTTCTGTTTTGCTTGTTTATTTTGGTTTTTAGATCTCACATATAAGTGAAATCCTTGGTATTTTGTCTTTCTCTGACTTATTTCACTTAGCATAACACCCTGTAAATACACCTATGCTATTGCAAATGGTAGTAGTTTCTTCTTTTTTATGGCCTGTAATATTCCATTGTGTAAATGTCCCACTTTTTAATCCACTCATCTACTGATGGGTACTTACTTGGGTTGCTTCCATATCTTGGCTATTGTAAATAATGCTGCAATGAACATAGGCGTGCATACGCCTATGATTACACATAAGATTATATTAAGATTATATTTTTTAGATTTAGTGTTTTGTGTTTCTTTAAATATATACCCAGAAGTGGACCCACTGGGTCATAGGCAGTTCTATTTTTAATATTTTAAATTATTGTTTTCCTCAGTGGCTCCACCAACCTGTATTTCCACCAACAGTGCACAAGGGTTCCCTTTTCTCCACATCCTTGGCCACACTTGTAGCCAATTCTTTGAGACAGCAGACACCTCTCCCACGATTTTGCCTTTCATATGCAAATAAACCAATAGAAAGCCCATATCCATCAGGTTCTTATGCTCCACAAGACAATAGTTCTCTGTTCTATCATTCCAGGGCCAGGTATCAGACAAGGAGAAACAGTTCTCAAACTCCAGAGCCGGTAGAAATTATTTTGACTAGCCAATCCTAAACCTGCTTACCCTGCCTTGCCTTGCCTTTGGAGATCACAATAAAGACTCATGCCCATGCTTCCCCCTCATTTTTTCTGCCTCTTGAAGGCCCTGGTGCTCCTTATGGGACTCTTGCATAGTGTGGCATAACCCCTTATCTTAGTAATGAATGGTCTCTTTAGTGGCCATCATCTTTTGACCTGTTGGTCTCACCAGACCTGGATTATAGAAATTCTACATTTTAAAATGAGGTTGCAACAATATAAACCAGTAGTGTATGAGGGTTTTTATCAACACATGAGAGTTTCTTTTTCCAGCACCAACTGGTTCAGATTCTGAGTTATACCACCATAATTAGGTATGACATCATTTTAAATGCCATTCCCATGATTAATAGTTTGAATACCTTTAAGTCTTTTGTCATTCCAGTTTTTCCTTCTGTGGATTTCAATGACTATTCTGTACCCACTAAAAATTAGGTTATTAACTTCTATTACCTATTTGTATGAGTTCTTTATATATTTTATAGGCTAGTCCTTTATTGATTATATACTGTGGGTTTGTCTTCTGTGGGGGAGCTTTGTCTAGCAGACTCCTCCCAGCTGCCATGAATGAGAATAAGTCTACCAAGACATGATCTGCTTGGGGAAGAAAGGTGGCCAATCTCTCAGAGGAGAAGGGCTTTGAACCTATTCCTCAATGGGCTTTTATTGGGTGCAATTTGTGCAGGAATACAGGTGAAGCTCACCAATCATTGTCAGGCAGTAAGGATCAAACAATAGATAACATTCAAAGAACTCTGAGGGCTTATTCTGAGTCAGGGTCAGTTAGCTAAAAGCCCACAAAACTTTGGAAAACAACTCATTTTATGCTTGGACCCTTATCAGAAAATTGAGGGCATTCTTAGCAAAGCAAGTTTCACAGGATTTTATGCATTCTTTTTTAGGCCTGATTGCCCCAGGGAACCACCCATTCCTGCCCAGGGCTGTACCACCCTCCCACATTGTTTCAGGCTTAAGTCAGGTGCGGGGAAATAATGCAGCTAAGAGACTGGGAGACTTCTTGAAGACAGAATGAGGACTCAGGCTATGTCAAAGCCAAGGGGTGAGGAGCCATCACCCCTTTTTTAATAGTCCCCTAAATCCTTCCCTACGGGCCCCATCGTGACTATGCCTGTCTTAGGTCATCCCTCCCTTGAGGAATCTTACTGGTCATTGGCTAACTGGTCATTGGCTAACTAGTCATCCACCTGGGGCCAAACAGGGTAAAGTATAGGGGGTAGAGGCAGTGCCCCTGTCCGAAGATAAGCTCTGTCTCCTTAGTGGCTTATAGTCCCAAGGTCTTTTACTCAGCCTTAGACATAGGGGATTACAGCTTCTGCAACCAGGTAGGGCGGTTCCCAATAGTCTTCTATTCTGTGGCTTTTTAAAAAACTTTATGGTCTCTTCTGTTATGCTGAAGTTTTAGAAATTAATCCAGTGAAACTACAGACCAATCTTTTTTATGGTATATGTTTTGTGTCATGTGTAAGAAATTATCCTTTCCCATGATCCCATAAAAATATTTTTTCTAAAAGTTGTAAAGTTTACTTCTGCCATTTATGTCTTTATTTTTAAATTTATTTAAATTTAAAATAATTCAACAGGATTTATTTTTGTGTAACTATATGTTTAGGGACCTACATCTATTTTTTTATCTTCATAATAATTGTCTTAATAACATCTATTAGCTAGTCCATTCTTTTTCTATTTATCACAAATATGGTTGATTGGAAGCAATTTGTGTAAGCAGGGTGACCTGGCTGTTTCATTATAAAACTTCTCAAATTTTAATATTTATGGGTACTTTTTTGAGAGGAATCTTTAATGTTCTGTCTAGATGACATAAGCCTGATTCCAGCATTCTGGGAGTTGAAAGGTCAGAGAGTGCTGTGGTGAGAGAGAAAGGTGTCTCACCCCTCCAGAGTAGTCTTTTGCTCAATGCCCTTTAAAACATATGCTAGACTCATCTCAGTCATTTGCTGCCTGAAACCTCTGGGTCTTCTTCAACCTCTCTGGTTCAAACTGTCTAGAAAATAAACCTCCTGTCTCTTATGGGAAGGACAGTTTCCTGTTGGGAGCAAGATGAAAGAAGTCTCATTGTTCTTTATTTAGAATTTTAACTAATATCATTATTTCCATCTTCTTGTCTATTTCTTGCTTCCAGAAAAACTTTTCTCTCCCATCCCTGAATCTCTTCTGTGTTTTGTGATGCAAATCCCTTCTATGTAGACAGTTGGGTTTAAGCTTTTTACAGTAGGTTTAGTTACCACTTCTCCATTTACTTTTCATTTTCCAAAATTTAGTTATCTTTGATCTACTTATTTCCATCCTCTGTTTTCTTTGTCCTTCTGGCTTTATACCATTTTGGACTTTCTAATCATTATTTTTTTGGGGTATTGGTCTTTAGTCTATTTCCTTTTTTTCCTCCATTGAGTTTTTTCTATTTGATTGTACGTTATATTTAGAATGCTATTCATTTTTATTTATTGATCTTATATTCATTGACCTCAACAAACTCTTTTAATAGTTTTCATGCTTTTATTTTTAGAGTTCTTTGAGCTTACTGTCCAGATAATCTTATCAATGGCTTTATCTCTTCTTTTGCAAATCTTAAACTTTTAATTTTTTCTTGTTTTATTGCATTGGCTACAGCCTCCAATATTGCTTAAGTATTACTCTAGCCTTGTGTCTCATATATGAAACTTTCCTTCATTTGACCTTCTCTTCTTACTCCTATGTCCAGATAGAGCAGATTATTCTCTTTTCTGTACACATGAGACCAGAATACACTTCTATTGCATCTTTTTCATTGTATTGTATGTATTTGTTGGTATTTCTGAGTTCCTGACTAGATTACAAATTGAGGAAGAAAACCATGTTTCATTCATTGTGGTATGAATGAACATATCCCCAAAACATAGTATGGTGGCAGATATTAAAAAGATGCTTATCAAAAGAATGTTTATTGCTAAATGAAACATTTCCACAGTTACAAGTTTACTTGTGTGATTATTGAATATCTTTCTCTTCCACGAAACTGTAAACTTCCTTAGGGAATACTGTGTCTCCTTTTGTTTTCTATTGCATGCCTGCTGCTCTTCCCAGTGTTTGGTACATAGTATTCCTTGTCCAATATTTGATGAATGAATGCATAAACAAATGGACTGAAGTGGGCCATAGTAGAAAAAATTCTCTGAAATAAAATTACTTAAGTCACATTTAAATGTATAAAGAGGTACTGTCCTCCAAGGGTTATATTTTTCCTTCAACAAATTATTAATTCATTCTTGTAGGTGTATTCAGGCTCAGCATTAGAGGTGTCAAAAGTATTCTGACAATTTAGCATTGCTGAAACCTCTAGCTTGAAATATTTTTCCTGATTTTTTTTAGTACTGGAATAATAAATCTATTAACTATTTGGGAAAAAACTAGGATTGTTCCTCACAACATACAACAAAGCAAATTCCAGAATAAAATGTTATAATATAAATAGATTAAAGCAGAAAAATGGAGTAACATTTATATAATGTGAGATCTAGCATCTTTTTAAGCATAACAAAAGTTAAAAAAATAGAAATAAATGCACATGAAGGAACTGCATATCTAGATATCATATGCCAACTAATAAACATATCTGAAAAACAAATTTCACTTAAAATGCATCTCAAGTAAATTGTGCACATCTTTTTATGAAAATTAACTAGAAAAAACATTATTTAGTGTTAAAAGTGGCAACTGCCATTAATAGGGCAGTTACTAAATATTAAATATAGAAAAACAATACAAACTGGTATCAAAAATATCAACTGACAAACATTAAAATGAATGGGTACATGTTTTAATTGATTCCCTCTGATTATTTTAAACTTTGGAACATAAGGAAGAGAGTGCTAATGATAACCTCAGTTGGGAGAATTTCCCAAGTAATATATATGTCCTGTCTTAGGTAAAAGATAGAATACATGTGATAGTAAATATATTAAGATTAGATATTGAGTATAGTTTACATTAAAATGTATAGCAAATAAGAGATAACTGTTTTAAAACCACAGAAACTTCTACTCCTACTAAACTATCTGAGCAAGTTAAGTCAGTTAAACCAACAATACTTGAAGTCCTACACTATTTTTTCACATTAAACAAGACAATGAGACATAAGTCCTTACTTCCACACTTCCACTATTACAACTTTGAGCAGATGGACTGATGGGGGCTCAGTTCTGTTCTGCTGGTGGAAGGACGGGTGAATGGGACCACTGTGAAATATCTTGGCCCCAGTCAGCAGCAGGAAGACCAATGGCACACACAAGTTACTTGGAAAGATGAGGCTTTGGGAAAAGTTCTACTCCATACCAATAAGAAAATGAACCCAAAATGCCACCAAATGGTGAACCAACAACAGGGAATTTGTGAACAAATAAAGGTGACTCAACAATTGAGATAAGATAAACATTTTTGGGCCAAATATTGCACCAAATTATCAAATATATCATACATTTGATTCAGTAGAAAAAAAGGAAGGCCTTATATCTGCAAGGTAATGCTTCACAATGGATTAGATACTAGGCTCAAAATAAAGTTTAACTAAATTTCTCAGAGAGATCATCTTTTTATTGTTTCTCTCTGCAATGAGAAACCCTATTGCTATTTCCTGCTCTATTACCTAGGTTTTTAAAAAATCCTTTGGAAAGTTCACAAATTCAACAGTATTGACATACTTTTTATTTTGTAGATGCTAAAAACAAAGAGAGAGAATGACTCAGTCACTATTTTTATCCTCAACACTTAGCACAGTGCCTTGCACAGAGCAAGCACTCAGTGGACATTTGCTGAATGAGTGCATGAGCACTTGCTTGTTAAGAGACAGCCACTGTGTTAGCAGCTAGCAAAGTCCCCAGGAGTAAAGGTTTTCAGAAATTTGTATTGGCTTTTCTTAGTGTAATTACTGAGTGATTAATAGAAAAACTGAATAAGGGAAAAATGGCTAAATTGAAAGTTATAATTGTTATTCTCAAAGATAAAACAGAACACCAATAAATATATTTGACACTGTTCTTTGCAAACCTGACCAGGCTTACAAGCCCTATATAAAATTTAATAAAGAATGAAGAAAGACAAATGAGCTTCAAATGGCTTTTGGACATAATTTTTATTTAAGCATGGGCTTTAACTTGGCTCACCCTAGAGTGCAACCTTTTAGTTAAGTTAATAAAGAGTTCAGGGCTACAGGTCCATTATAATGTTGCTGGTGTTGGTACAACTTCATCAGAAAGTATGAATATGACCTGCAGGAAAAAACAATCCACAAAGAGAACACAATGAAAACATCCACTGTTTTACAAATCACTCTGTTACCACAGACACAGCATGGCAGTTACTGTTAGTAAATCAGCCACAGAACACTTGAAAACAATCTTCAGACAAGGAAATGGGAACTCCTTGGTGGGAGACAGGGTTTTCATCCACAAGTTTTAAGTAGAAAATATTTCAAGGTCGAGCATTTTTCTTATCCACAAAACAATGCTAAACCAACATACATTTTAAGGAGTATATTAAAGGAGATACAATATCTTTACAACTATCTTCTTGAGTAGGTATTTCAATGAATTTTCTGTAGAATATAAGTAGCCTGAAATTCAGCAGCAAATATTGCAACATAACAAGTAAATACAGTGTCCATGTGTTATATTATAGAAGAGAATACACAAAAGGACATTGATAATTTAATCATATAAAACATGACAGATAGCTGAAATACAGTCCACTTAAATAGCTTTGTGACTACGAATGGTAAATACTGCTAAATGCCATTTTAAACATAAAATCTCTTAAATTTTTGTGCTTCAATTTTTTTCTGTTAAACTATTTCTTATTTTCAATACTGCCACTGTAACTGATATTACAACAGATCATAATTTTCACAGACACATCAACATGAAGACATTTACTAGTGAGAAAATAAGTCACTTATCATTAGTTCACAGTGTGGGAAAGTGGTGTGCACTTGGTCGTGAGAAGGGCTTTCAGTTAATTGCTAAGTCCTCTGTGGAAATTTCCTGATATCAGATGCAGTGAGAGATGTAAAAGAATGAAAATCAACATATCACATGTTGAGAGGAAAAATAACATTTTGATTCTTCATGGGTATCGTCTAAGTGACCTTCGTCTTCTGTTGTAGAAGTGCCTGAGCCCATGTTGCCGTGAAAAATTCATCATGTAATTTTGTTTGCGGGTGCTGTTAAAATCGGAAAGGACAGAGGCAGAGAGGGAAAGGAGAAAGAACATGTAAGTCCAATCATTGAAAGTACAATCTAATCTAAGTCCTAAGTAACCCTGATATTTATTTGAAATTTTTCAAGGTTAACAGGTTGTAGGGACATTACTATCCCAGCACAGAAGGTTGGCACTTGTATTCACTGCTTTTCACCTTGAAGAAATCCCCTTTGATTGATGCATAAGCTCCAAATGAGGAAAAAAATGGCAAATTCTCTTTATTCATAGCAAAAGTGGATTGAAACTCTTTTGGGATTTTTAATTTTATTCTTGAACCTTTTCCAAAAACACTTACTTGGGTGAATTTCACTTGACAGACAATGTGTGCTGTTATCCATTACCTTATTTAAACACATCTTTAACAGGGAGGGCACATAATTTGATTCCTTTAGCAAACGTTTTTACTGAAAACTTAAAAAGCAAAAACAAAGGAAAAACAAACGTGTTAGCTGAATCAGCTTGACATTGCTACTGTATGCAGTCTCGAGGCAAATGAAGAAATGAGTTTTTTCCTGATTGTTGGATTCCACTGCCTCCCTCAATCAAGTATCAGGAGAAAGAATCCTGTTACTTCTTGAGTCACAAAGTATTCAGACTGGCACTGGCTGTCCTCCTGACAGCCTTTCCCTGAGCTCTTCTTACAGAGGCCTCTAAACTAGCCTCCTTATTGTCTTTCCTCAGGCAACACCACTGAAAAGAAAAGAAACAATGACATGCTAAGATGTGTAATTGTATCTGTGTGTGTGTGTGTGTGTGTGTGTGTGCGCGCGTGTGTGTGTGTCTTCCCACATACACATGCAGTGGATTTTTTTTCGAATTGGCTAATGTTCTACTGATTTGTAGGAATGCAGAGTGTGCCAGGGGGTTGGAGAACAGGTGCCCGTTGGTCCAATCTTTCTGAAATGCTGCTTGGCAGGACCTCCCAAATGTCCTTTTCTTTTTAAAAATTTTTCAATTACAATTTGCATCCAATGTTAGATTAGTTTCAGGTGTACACAACAGTGGTTAGACATTTATACAACTTATGAAGTAATCATCCTTGTAAGTCTAGTACCCACCTGGCACCATTCATAGTTATTGCAATATTACTGACTATATTCCCTATGCTGTACTATATATTCCTGTGACCACTTTGTAATCATAAATTCATGCAATAGGCTTTGGCACACAAGTTTCAGTAACTTTCCCTCAAATTCTGGCTTTACTTTGTTAAAAAGACATTCACAATCCTTTTATCTGTGGAGCAACATCTAAGTCAATTTAGCCAGATATTTCAAGTCCTCTACACATTTAATCTTATTCTCTTTTTCCAGTCTTCCATTACATCTCTATACAGAATGCTCTATCCACATTCACCTTGAACTTCTTTCATCTGCCTCATTTGCCAATCCCCAACATCACTTTCTAAATTTATACTATTTTTTCAAGTATTACTTTTATGTATTGCTCATGTCCTCCAGAATTGATTTCCCCTCTACCTTGAACTCTCAACAGTGCTTATTTTCTGCTTTGAATGGAGACTATTTGTGTTCACATCTTGGCTCCCCACGACTAAACTTCTATAGCAGCCTGTCCCCCAACTCCCCACCCCCACACCACAACCTTGAACTTCCTGCCTCACCAGTGGTGGTCAAGGCATGTTTGTTGAACTTTTGATGACTTACTGATTGGATTCCTGTTGTAAATCATTACTCTTTAACTATAAGGAATAATTGCAAAGTTAAAGCAATGAAAATTATTCTGTTGCAAACATGTTCAAAGATAAAAGGTACTCAAAGAGAATTTAAAACAGTTAAAATATTTTACATGAAAAAAGATAAACTCAGAATGCTCAGATATTTAGTTATATCAATGAAACAAAAGAACATTTAATTTAAATAAAAATTGATGTCCATGTTTAATAGCTTTAGGCAACTTCTCCATATATATTTATTATGGATTGATTTAAATTCTCTATTTTTATATATGATAAAATACATATTAACAGGTTTTACATCATTAATACGTTGACTATCTCCCAGCATGGAAGCTTATATCTAATTTAGGGGCATTTTGATTTACTGGATACCTTTAATTTTAAATAGATTTACATGTCAGCAGCGTATGTTTAGACCCTTGTGAAGGCTGATTGCACATAGCATTTGCTGTAGATGTTGCAGTAGATGCCCGGTGTTTATGCAGTCTCATTAAAAATGGCCACATTTTCAAAGCATCCTTAAAATTGACTAATGATTTTTCATGTAAAACATAAATATCTTTGGAGTCAGGTTGGAATCTAATGAAGCAGGTTTTTCCAGTTCATACGCTTTTTAAAATCAAGCACCGTGGCAAGATGTACCATAATGCCGTTCTGCCTGTAGAGCCATTTAACAAACTGATGTGGTTATTAAACAATGATTGAGGCTTCTAAGCTGTCCAATTTACAGGGTTGGGCAGTAGGGAGATTTTAGATAAGTTTGAAGATATCATGTTTATTTTCTGTGTGGAGCAGATATGTGAGCCTATTTTTGTTTTTGACACATATAGATGGATAGTTATAGATAATGTTGTAACCAAAGTAGTTTGATAGAATTTTAAAGATTTATTTCTTCACTACAATTATAGGGGAAGCAATTTTTATTATCAGTTTAACAAAAGCAGATAATATTCATCCCAAGGCATATCAGTTATGCTACTTGACATGAATTTGTTTTGGCTGTGGATAGAACTAGGCCCATTTAAAAATTCTCCCATTATGAGTAAGTCATTGAAGAAGGGAGATGACCACCAATGGCTTCTTGGAAATGCTAACTTAGATTTCCATGACCAAGTAGGGAGGTTAGGGACTTGGCATATGAAATTATAAAATGCGTGTCTATTTCTGCATAGGAAATATGGATATTGCAAGACTGTTTAAGAACTGGTGACTCTGTGCTCTTTTGAACTTTTACTCTTCACTGGAGCCACTATCTTAGGCCATTTATTATTATAAAAAATTCAATTGATTTTTAATATATTCTATAGGAAGTGGGAGAGTCTTGGGAGATATAATTTGAACTCACAGAAATTTAGGCATTTTTACTAGTTAGTAACTAATTTATTTATCATCAAAGCGTATGATGCAATAAATAACATTGTATAGAAATTCAAACACAAGAATCCAGAAGATTGCCATGTCTTTCAGAGAAAGATTGGTGACTGCAGGAGGGAACAGTGTTATTGGAGCTAATCCATGACGCTTCCCTGCAGAGAGGACACCACATACTTTACTTTCAGGGCCCTGCATTTTCAGGAAGACAACAGGTAAATTGGTGTGGGCTCATACAGCTCACAAATTTAAAGATTTCATATTCCTTTCCTCTGCTAAATGAGAATATCTGATAATGCATACCATAGGGAGTTGTAAGGATTAAATGAAAATGTAGCATAATATGCAAATGTTTAATAAGTGATAACTATTTTACCTTCTTTCCTAAGTATCTCCATTAGAGAATAAATGTAAATATATGTTAAAGAAGGCCAATCACATCTAAGGATAAAATCTAGAACTCACAAATATTATGGATAAATCCACTCCCTTCTGCCAATTCATTTATTAACTTAGAATAGAATTGAGAAGTAAGGCACCTTTCCACATCTGCAGCAAATTGATCTTTTAAAAGACATTACATTTAATTAGACACCTAGCTCTTTTTGCACACATTCCTGTTTTCACTTTCCCCTTGTAACAAATATATAAACTGACCACTTCAAGCACACCTAATACAGTTCCAGGCATGGCATCCAGCTGTTTCCCACCGAAGGAATGCTGACTAGCATTTCTCATATGCTGCTGCGCCCAACATTGTGTACCACTGAGAATTGTCACAATTTGGCTGAACTCTGTGTTTACATGGTACAGGTTTCAAATACTCTTGTATATCTCAATATCATCTATAACTTTGTTTTCATAGTTTTTTCAACTGCAAAGGTCTTGAACAAAACTTCTTAGTTAATGCAGGTACAGTGAGGGAACTATTAGTAAACATACCTCAGATTTAGTAAGAGGACTTACCTTACTCTAGTGGAAAACCAATGACAGCAAATAATGAAATATAACACAAGTTAAAAAATGCCTTTCAATACATGCAGCACTGTGATTAGTCATAAAAGTCTGATCAGGTTTAGACGCAATATAGGACTTTTCATCTCTTTTGAAAATAAAAATTAAAGATGTTATTCCTTATTCTTCTATACCTAATATATACAGATACTTAACTTTTTAATGTAATGCAACATGCAATATTTGCTCACAACCATATGTCAAGGTACATGTAGCTATAGTACTATATTTGGCATAAATGTTGCATATAAAGTATAAATATAAAATTACTGGTTTAATAGCTATCATTAATTTTATTATCTGGTTTTTAAATTATTTATATTTTAGAAAATACTTATTCCTGAATATATTAAGGAATGGGATTTTAAGAATATAGAAGTCCTCTATAGTAGATAACAAATTTAATAAAAGACATAAATATGCTTTGCAACAAATGTAATCTCATCTCCATAAATCATTTGTGCCAAAAATGTGACAGTATCTTGATAATGAATAGCATAAAGAGATGGTCATGATGGAACACATATAATTAAAATCTGATAAATGCATTTAAGGCCATAGTTAGCAACATATTGGTTTTCAATTTCTAGTAAATGTAGTAATAATTTACTTTTTTTGTAAATCAATGCACATAGGCTAACTTTTTACTGAGCAATTTGCTTTCAAGGTACACATGCAAAAATTGGCCCACTCCATTATACACATGACAGTGTGTGACTTAGACATGTACACAGGAAATGTGATGTGGAAATGAAATGCATAGTTTGGTGAAGGAGATTCTTAGGATAGAAGTATGAGTGCCCAACAAAAGAAGTGAAGACAAAGAAATCTCTTTTATCTTAAGAATAACCTCACCAGCATGGATCTTGTGAGGGATCTGCCCAAATGTATTCACAACATTTAGTGAAAAACATATGTTCTATACTAGCAAATGAATTCAGAGAAATTAGGTTTCTGACACTTGATTGTCAATGATTGTGTTATGCTACATCATTCAGACTACAGAAATAAAACTAGCTTACTTTTTGGTAAGCTAGTGAGGCTGGAAAAAAGTGATCTGTCAGTTTAGTTCATCTGTTCAATGGCAGATTGGCAGGGCTTAATCATCATGAAGTGTTTTTCATGGGCAAGTTTTATTGAAAAATATAGAGTGGGAAGATTACACTCTCAAACAAGCATGGAACGTAAGTGACTTTGCTTGTTAAATGCTAAACGGTGTTTTTTATTTCTGTGGTGGGGGCTTGTCATTCTGTATATCCATATTTATCAAACTCAAATCCTTTTGCGGGGAGTATTTTAAACTTAAGCCATTAAGTTAAAAACATATCATGTATCTTGTTCATTTAGGATGAATTCCTAAACCTTGAAATACTTACAAAAGTACTAAATTTGTTCTCACTAAATTCATGTATCTTCTTGGTTAAGTTAATATGGGCAGTGCTGAGGTTAAATCCAAGATACCATGCGTGACCAGTTTGTCCTGCTAGGGATTTTTAGCATGTGTCCTGAGTGCACATGCACAAAAGTGACACTGTGGCAATAAAGCTAGGTTAGGGCCAGTCTTCACTCAGAACAGGAAATACATTTTAAAAATGTATACCCCCAACCATTAGTTGCAAAAACATAGTATGTTCAATTAAGTAGGGCTTGTATCTCTTTAGATATGGACCTCAGTCTCCTTCTCTTCCCTCCGCACCTGAGGAGTTAACGTTACTAGTTTATATAACTAAATGTTATTATATAAATGTATAGTGAATGGACATGATATTTTGAATTAATAGGAATTTCTGGGAGTATTCACCTTTCTATTTCTAAATACAAACCTGTAGTAGCAAAGCTATGATCAGTGATATTGTGAACTGTGACATGAATCTCGGCTAGCTTCTCTGTGCCTCGTTTGGTTGAAAGACATTCTGGAAAATTATGATATTTTATTTTTCTAAATTCTCTGGAATTTTCTTTTTTTATTTTAAGCTTGTAAAACAATGAATTAGAGTGATTATTTTGAATAGCTACGAAGGGCACATTAATTAGTGAATGCCTTAAAACTTTTTGTGACTCTTCTGAAAAGAAATACTTTGAAAGGGTACAGTGGCATAAAAAAGTTAACTTCTAAGGCAAGAGCAAAACATCAAAAACGTATTTCTGAAAATATGTATTCTTTGTATTGAACTTTTAAAACAACTCATTTATTGAACTCAGCTTCATGAAATATTTCTCTCCAAAAAAGAAAAAAAAATAAAGTCCTTTAATTTTAACAAATTTTTGAATTGCCATTAAAGAGATAGCATCTGCTTTTAAATTTATGTGAGTAATATATAAATAAAATTATATGGTGGTATATACAAAGTTACAATATTTAAATTGTTCACTGAAAGAAGATACTGACTACAACTCTTATCATGCAGCAGTGATATGTGACAGTGCTCTTTTATCATTCGAAATGTTTTTATGTCCTTACAGTTTGAGATGATAATGTAGAATAAAAGCAGAGAGGTGCCTGGTAAGTTATAAATTATTCAAAGGATTAAAATTCTGGAGCTGAAATAAAAGTGAAGTCTTTACAAATACAGACTGCCCCAGAAAATTACCAGAAACAACAGGTATAATCAATGTGATAGATTTCATATCATCTGAACTTGATTCTTGTAATAATATCATGATGCTGGTAGCTGCTTATAAAAATCAATACCAACACCAGGTATTCCAGAAAGCTTCTTTGTGGTGAAGCTGGTGTTCTGAGGGCCTTGGGGGCATTGGGTCAATAGGGAGCATAGAACAGAGTCCTGCTTCTTAGTTGTGAGGAAGTTATTTCATACCAGGGGAGCATATTTGCATTTCTGACCCCATCTACTCTTTAACTGTAGTCCAGGGGAGGGGCTTACAGTGATGATACACCTCTGAAGTTCTAAGTAGATAACTGCAATTGCTTGGCTGGGTGGTGAGAGAAAAAATGTCTGCTCATACATATGCTATACTAAGCATTGTTATGTCTACCACAGGGCAGTGTTAGCATCCTGCCTTCATCTGAGGACAGTTAAGTTTTGAAGTTTCCATAGGAGGTGGCAATGCTTTGTCTGGCACAGGAGCCCACTAATGTAAACTGTCTTGGCAAGAGATTTGAAAGATATAAAGTAATTATTGACTTAAAATTTTATCCTCAACCAGTTTATTAGTATCACCTGAGGTGCTTTAAAAAAGACTGATGCTCATGTCCCACTCCAGATCAATTTAAATCACGTCATCTGTAGGGGTGGGCGTGGGCCTTGGTACATCAGCTGATGCTCCCAAAAGCTCCTGAGGGATTTGGTCAGATTGAGAAGCACCACTCTAAAGAAAAAGCAGCCAGGGCAGAATGGCTCTAGGAAGGGTTTTTTGTTTATTTGGATCTCTCTCTCTGGCCTTACCCTATATTTATTCACTTTAGAAACCAGGTTATTCCATTCTCCTGGATTAATGTAGCCTGAGAAAATCAATGTTGAAGTAAAACATCAGCCTCATATATAGATTCAAGTGAGTCTGGACTTTTATTTTAAACTTCAACTTTGTCTTGTGGAGGCAGAGCCCAGCAAGTTGTCCAAAGCAGCAGAGCGCACAGTGGGGGCTTGTGTAGGACCGGGTTGCTCTTGGATTTGGGATTGATATGGATGCCATGCAAGCAGGTGCCTCAGTGAAACTAAGACAAGGGCCAACTCAAGACTGGAAAATTCAGTCATGGCTATGATTGAAAGAAAACAAAGCTGGTAGTTTTTCTACCAATTAATTGTTTAAATTTGCTTTCAAAATGACTGAAATCAGCCAAGGGACTGATTTCATTTTCGATTTGGTAAACAGAATGAACATTTGAACCTATCTACCGAGAAGATTCGCCTCTCCTTGCCAACCACTTGGAGCCACCAGTCCGAACCCGTCGAGACATAAGCATTCCAGTTTTACAGGAACTAGATTGTTAGAGAAAAAGCAAGTCATCTCTCTGTGGAACAGTCAACCCGGCTAGGCGAGGGTGGTGCCAATCTTATTGTATGGGAGAAACCAAAGGGGATCTAACACCCTTTACTTGTTAGGTGCTGGGACTGGTCAGGAGGAATTTGAAACTGCAAATTCTTTGTTCTAGTTGCGAACACATCATTAATGGAAGAATGCCTCAGGCATCTGTGGCTGAAACAGGTGTTTGTAATTGGGCACATTAACTGGTAATACTCTGCAGATTAACCAATACAGACCATTTCCCTTTTCAGGATGTCATTCCATTTTATAAGGCAACCAGCTCTGGCAAAGGCATTGTTTCCCATTTATCTAGAGACTTTTGTTTGATCCAATTTAACTAACATTGTCAAATCCTTAAATCAATCTTTTGGTAATTGAGTTTTCTAAGGTACATCAAATTACATTCAGGGCTTTATTACTTCACATTGACTTGAGTTATAGATTGCAGTTGCCAAAGAGTATAAGCTAAAGTCCCAAGGGCATCTCTTCAGGAACAATTCTTACTGAATTAAGGAGCATGCCATATCAAAGGAACTTCAAACCTTTCTAAAATGAACATGGGGTGCTATGAATCAGATACTCACAGGACGACCTCCACATGGTCCAAAGCCCACTGATCATGACCTGTTCCATTGTGGCGTGGTTGCCACCAGCGCAATAAAACTCCTTTCATCCGTGCCTCCCTAGGTGACAGAGAGATGGACAAAGAGGGTAAACAGTAGAAAACAGAGAACTTTCTGGTATATGACTTCCAGACTTCAAATATAATAGGCTAATCTAAATCAACAAAACTTTGAGTATGGAATTCAGATTTGCTTAGGTCATAGTACTCTCCTGAGCAGCATTAAATTTTATTGGCTACTCAAGGACTTGGGATACTTGTACATCTTGTTCCCTTATTCCCCTTGCTCCACTAGTACAAGGAAGAGCCACACTTTCAGCCAACAAACATGATGTGCCTCCTGTGTGGGCACTGTGCCATGTTATAAACTAGGGGTACGAAAGAGACAAAAACTAAGCAAAAATGAAATAATTGTCTATCTTCACAAAATTTTACATAAGGGTATCCAGCAGAAAATTTAAAATGCTGTGTTCAATCCCCCCATCACCCTTGACATCACCACACTGTTGTCTGTGCCTATGGGTCACACATGTATGTTCTTTGGCTAATTCCTTAACCTTGTTTCATCCAGTGGCCCCTTCTGCCTCCCCTCTGACAGCTGTCAATCTGTTTCATAAGTTCATGCCTCTGTTTCTATTCTGTTCATCAGTTTATTTGTTCATTAGATTTCACATATAAGTGAAATCATATGGTATTTGTCTTTCTCTGACTGGCTTATTTCATTTAGCATAATAATCTCCTGGTCCTTCCATGAGGCCACAAAAGGAGACACCTGTAATAATATTAGCAATAAAAAATAAAGAAAAAAATTTATTTTTACTCCCCCTCAAAAATAAAAATAAGAAATGTTCATTTCTAAATGACTAGAAATACTGGTTAGGATATTTTGCCTGTTGTTCTCATAGAAAACAGTAACATGACTTTGGAGACCAGGGTTAGTCTTGGTTTTCTGTCACTACTTATGCTTGTAGTGTAGATCCAGTAACTTCACCAAACTTCCAGCTCAAACTCTGATTCTCAGGGATCTTGTGTGAGGTAACCCCTCTCTACTCAGGCCACTTACAGGGGGACATTGTAAGACACTCTCTGAGCCTGCATGAAGTCCTTGGGCTGGTGCTGCGCGATGACGTGCCAGGTGATCCCGTTGTTGACGCTGTACTGCAGCAGCACGGCCTTGTCCACCGCGTGGGGGCCGCTCAGGTCGCTGTTGCAGCTGTCTGTCTGAGAAGTGCTCCCAATTTGCAGCACAAACATGATTTTGCTGAAAAAACACATGGAGAATCATCTTTAAACAAGAGTCAGGAAGTATTAAAGGAGTTATACTTTCTAATTTAAAAATAATTCTTGTTCCTAAAGTCCATAATTCCCTAGTTCATAATATAGTAAAAACAGAAGCAATCAGTCTAATGACTAAATCACATTAGTAGTAAAATATGTTTATATTATATTTTACAGTATACATATGAAAAATAACACCCAAAAGGTTGGTTTTCTTTTTTTTAAATTTAATTTTAATTTTTGTTTTTAGAGAGAGGGGAAGAGAGGGAGGAAGCGAGGGAGAGAAACGCTCATGTGAGAGAGAACATCAACGAGTTGCCAGGCACGTGTCCCAACCCGGAACTGAACCAGTGACCTTTTGCTTTGCATGATGATACTGCCCCAACTGAGCCACATCAGCCAGGGTTCAAAGGCTAGTTATCTACACAAAGAAAACAATTCTGACTTTAAAGGTCTGTCCTCTTTTTCACGATGTTAGAAATCTTGTTCGAGTATTTCATCTGAAACACCTTCTATTCTCTGAAAAGTATTATGGGCCAATGGGCAGCAGAGGACATGAGAAAACGAGGAGTAAAACCACAATATTTATGCTCCATAGTTTTTTACAGATACGATAGCTCCAAAGTGGATAGCATCTACACAGGTGCTCCAACGGATAAGCCATCATGCCTATTTTTGGAAAGGGTGCCTGGAGAGTAGAGCAGAGGGAACACTGAGTTGGATGTGCAGGCTCTGGACCATGCCTGCTCTTTTTGTTGTGTCCCTTTGCTTTTCACAGGTATTTTTGCCCATAGAAGACACAGTTTTAAACATAGGAGACCTAGCGTCAGTGATAAATAGAGTAATCCCATTTAGGGTAGGTGGTCAAATAAAGCACTAGACTTAAAATTTGTAAGTGCACAAATTAATTTAAAACAAAGTTGCTTATACAAGATGATGTGTAGTGTTAACTAAGCAGATAGTGTAGCTCTATATGGGATCAAGGAGAATGTCAAGTTGTCTCTAAGTACGTCTTTTTTGGTAGGAAAAAATGGGATGGAGGGACACATCTTTGGGCATCTCCATGGCTACCATATAGAAATTAATTTTACTATATTTTAATTGCTTATCATATTGAAGGCCTCTAAACCTGCCTTTCTGCCTCTGAAAATATATTACTAATATTTTCCCAAGTGAAAACTCTCAAGAAAACATCTACATGTTTGCAATCTTCAAAGTACTGGGTTACTTTGAAGTAACCCAGTGAAATACTAGTATTTAACTAAGACGCTACATTAGCAAATGTGTGTGTGCTTGGAATCTCTTCTTGAATTCTATAGACAAAAAGCTGTGTGTTGCAGTGGCTGAGTGGCTGAGCTGGGAAGGGCAGGGAGGGGCAGGTAGGAAATCCAACCTTCCTGGGGTCTCTTTTTCTTTGTCACTTTCCTAGTCGATTTACAGTCTCTGTCCACTATATTCTGCATTAATATGCAGATCCTACAACATGTGAATTTTTCAGCTTCTCATCCATCATCCATGTTCTACTTCAATCCATTATAACTACATATGCTGGATATAGATACATGTTTGTGTGACTGCAAATCTACCTCTCACATACATTATATTTATATGCTTGCAAATGGTCAATATTAAATTATCTATATAGATTATCCATAGCCAACTTGTTATTTTACTTATTTTTCAACTTTATTGATCTATAATTAACATAAAACATTGTGTAAGTTTAAGGTGTACAATGGGTTGATTTGACATACTTATCAACTTTTTATATTTGGTCATTTCTCTAGGCTTATGCCTATGTCACCACTACTCAGTATATGTGAAGAAATATAAGGTTATGCTGTAATAAGTGGAAGCAAAGCATAATTCTGGGTTGTGAAAATATACTGCTTCCTCATACCAAAGTCAAATGATCCTTAGGTTTCCACTGCTCAGTGATGCCTGTGCATTATTAGTTCATGGTCGCATCTGACAGAGTGTATGTCTGAATTATGCCACAGGAGTTGTGTTACCTTGCTCGAGTGAGATCCAGAGGTTTGGTGGCAGCCTGCCTTATCTGACAGCCATTGAAATAGAGTGAGTCTCCGTGAGCATAGGGTGCCAGCTGCCCACAGCCACTTCCTATCACTCCGCCTTGGATGGTCTCCCAGTTTGCCTCAGTGACTCTTGCTGACTCAAAATTATCCTTAATAAAACTGGGGAGGTCGTGACTAAAAATGGAGCAATCATCACCTAGAGGGAAGGAAATAACCACACAGATTAGCTGCAATGAGCACAATCATCCAGCAGAATGATTAAGCACAAGTATTCGATTTCAGATTTAATCCACTGTTGTAACTGCAAGAATGACAAAATACCAAACAGGTATAAACTCCTTGAAGTAAATGTTTTTCTTTATTTTAGCAATTATTGGCTAACATTGTTGAAATACATCCCATCATCTCTGAGTCAGTGTTTACTGAAAAATGTAGTTGCAAAATACTTCTTGCTCATGTAAATCTGTTACTGAAATACTACAACATCTGGCCGGGACTGCATGTTTACCAATGATAGGTCTCAGTAGGGAGCTCTCACCCTGGCATGAGAAGCCAACCTAACATCTTTTCCCCTAGCATAATTTTATAGCAGAAAATAAGAAAAATCCTGTTCTTGTTCTTCTAGCTCTATACTCAAGGATTCTTGAGAGCAGAATCTGTATTTTGTTCCTTACTGGACTCTAGCACCTAGCACAATACTCAGCACATATGATATTCAGTAATGAATCTGATATAAATAGATGCATAATGAATGAACTGGAAACATCTCTCAGAGACCACTGAGTTGAAATACTAGCATTTAACTAAGATGCTACATTAGCAAATGTGTGTGTGCTTGTATTTTCCCTTGATTTATTTGAATAGCCAACTTTCCCGAATGTCCACAATAGTTTAAAATCAAAAGGTTATAGAGGTCTGCCGCATCAGGGAGAGGGAAAATTCCAGACATCTAGGACTCCTTGTGAGACATCTGATTTGTTCATTTGCCTAAAGATCAAATTCTCCAGCTGATACACAGACAGACCCAGCCAGTCTCAGCAATTAATGAGACCAGGGGAAAAAGATGACCATTAGGTAATTTCTAAGATCAGAGATATGCAGCAGTCTACATTAATCACACTCATTTCATTTGCAGGAAAGGAAGTAGCATCAACCAAGAAATCTAACCAGATTCTGCCTCAGAATACAAATCTAAGGATTCTTTCATTGTATACTTGGGAAGTTGCATACTCCTGTCCCCTTTGGATAAGTCACAGAACTGTGAGAGACAGTGAGGCTGACTGGAAAGCACCAATCTTCATTCTGACACTTACTCTCTGTGATCTTAGTCAAACCACTTAACCTCCCTGTCTCAGTTTTTTTTTTACCTGTAAAGTGGAAATAATTGTATTAGCTAATTTACGGGAATACCATAAACAGTAAATGACTCTACTGAATGATTGGTAGATACTGTGTAAATAATAAAGCGAGAGACAATGTAAGAATTCATTCAAAAGAGATTTGTTGAGCAATGCTATATGCCAAGAGGTAAGCTCTAAGAATATGACAGTCTGAGAATACAGTGGTAATTATGTAAAGTGAATTTTGTAACAATAGAGGCAGAAACCTGTTAGAAACATCGCATGAGAGGAACGCAGGGCTGCAGGCCTCCTAACAGGCTGACAGAACAATTTCCTATGATGTCAGGAGTTGAGTAGATTCTCTGTCCTAAGTATACACATCTCCTAGAAACCCAAGCACTAAAAACTTTCTTCTTTTTCTTTTCTTTTCTTTTTTTGAGTCATGAAGGGTTTTTTGGTGAGTGAGTAACTAGAGAAAAGGAACATCTTGAGTAGTCAGCTGCATCTTGGGATGGCAGTGGCAGCTGCTATTGGGAGAGTCTCTGGGAGAGAAGGAAGGTTGGCAGCTAGGTCAGGAAGGAGAGAGGCCCAGAAGTGGAAGTGTGGGGGGCAGGGGTGAGGGCAGGGAGTTATATGGAAGATGGGGAATGTGAGATACTACAGAATTCCTGAGTAGATAAAATCTGCATTAAAAATACCTCAAGGAACATGGCATTAAATTGTCCTTGAAAATTCATCCCCAAGGTAAATAACTTTGTGATCAAAGAGTATGTCATCTATGCCAAATCCCCGAGGCTGGGGTTTCTGTCCATTGCCTTGTGGCTTTTGCATTCACATTGAGATAAGGAGAACCTCATGCTCTCCTGTATTAGAAAAGGCAGTCTGGGATCCAGACCTTGGAAACTCTCATCACAGATGCAGATGGCGCCGGTGGTACAGTATCCATGTCCGCTGCAGAGCTTGGGGCACGCCTCTCCGATATACACATGGTCAATTGCCCAGCTTTGCTTCTCAGTTTCTTCCCCCTTCTGGATCCAGCGGAACTGTGTTGCACTGAAAGTCCCACAGAGAGCAAGAGAGATTCAGTAGGTTATTTCCCATGGCTGTGTTCAGCCTCTAGCTCTGGGAATGGGGACTATTTCTGGGAAAAGGGCTTCCCAAACTTCTCCTTCAAGCACTGACTGGTGGAGGAGAATGAATGTGTACTTCTCAGACTTGGGGAGTACACCCCAAAATGCTATTCTGGAAGCTTGTGCCTTCCCTGAAAATTTTATGTGATTTCCTATGCTGTTCTGTAATTAAGCTGTGCCCATTTTTCCTACAGAGATACATCATTTTCTAAATCTTTGACTAAAATGAATGCTGTTCTAGGAAGACTGCACTCCATTATGTTTACCCTGCATCTTTTCATAACCCAACTGATGCTGCACACCCCAGAGGGCATTTGTGTCTGTCATGAGTGCAGCCCTTGGGATCACAGAACACTGGGGCAGATATGGTGCCAGCTCCAGGTCTTTGGGGATCTGTGATTTGGGGCCTGTGATTGAGTTCGGCATGTGCTGTGGTATTTGGTCAGAAGAAGATTTGAGATCTGAGTCATTTACAAACGTGACTCTATTTCTTCCTATTTCTTCTGGGGACATGATGAGAGGAAGAACAAAAGAGGGGACAGGGTACTAGGGCTGCAACTAAAACTCCAGCCTCATTTTATCAATTGTTCTCAGGTCACTGTATGAGCTCTGTAGAGACTGCCAGGAAATTCTGCAAAGTTTATCTTAGTGTGCAGCCTACCTGGAGGAGACATGATCAGGCAGCTGAATGGTGATTCTCTTCCAGCTTGAGCTATTGACAGCATTGTAGATGGTGGCTTCATGGAACTGGAAGGGGGAACAGCCGATGCTGTTTGAAGAGGAGGGGAGGCATTGGCTCTGAACAAGCTGCCAGGAATCAGACCTGCAGAAACCAAAGAGGTTGCACTAGACAGCTCTTAAGATAAATATATGACCTGTCTAATGTGAACATAAGGCTTTGGGTTTGTGTTAAATAAAGATATTTTAATGTGGCTTTCTTATTTCCTATATATATTTATAACTACAGACAATAAAAAGAAAACTTGAAAATAATTTCACACAGATATATTCTGACTCTTTACAAGTAAATGAATATATTCACAGGTAATAGAATAAAGTAATAGCATCCATGGTGCTGCATTCTAATGGCTTTCTCCTATAGATGCTATTAACAGAAACATGCCTGGGGTCGACAGACAGAATTCTCTGTCTTACCAAACTTAACTCACTATAATTCACTTCTAAAAGTAGTGGTGGTAGATAGGCCTATCAACACCATGAGAAGGTAACTGCACTGTGTCAGGCTTTCTTTGACATAGCTATTATGCTTTTGGAGATGTGACCCTGGCTGAAGCATATTCAGATCTTTCATTGACTTAAATTTTTGTTAAGATTGGTTGAAAATGAGTAAGATGAATAGAGGAGAGTTCTACTTTGATGAAAAAGTATAGTGTCTTACTTATTTTAAAATGCAAAGTTTGTATGAAAATAGATTTTTCTTGGTTTAAAGAAAAAAACTGAAAATAAGACTTGTAGATTTTATGTGAATGAAATTTGTACATGTGAAATACACATGAACTGACTTTTTAAATGTCCTCACCTTTATGTCAGGATATTTTCTATTTTTAATTCTAGAGAAGGGTAGAAAGAGAGAGAAACATCGATGTGAGAAAGAAACATCGATTGGCTGCCTCCCGTATCTGCCTGGTCCAGGAACTGAACTTGGAACCTTTCGGTGTACAGGCAACCCTCCACCCAACTGAGTCACCCAGCCAGGGATGAACTGACACTTTTAATACAAAATATTGTTCCTTTGTAAACAGTTGCCTTAAGCCCTGGCTGGCATAGCTCAGTGGATTGAGCACGGGCTGTGAACCAAAGTGTCGCAGGTTTGATTCCCAGTGAGAGTACATGCATGGGTTGCAGGCCATGACCCCCAGCAACTGCACATTGATGTTTCTCTCTCTCTTTCTTTCTCCCTCCCTTCCCTCTCTAGAAATAAATAAATAAAATCTTAAAACACACACACACACACAACCACACAGTTGCCTTAAAAGTAGATAACCATTTGAGGTGTGTATTCAACTTTGGAGGAAATGTTAAATTTTTTTCACAAACCTTGCATCCTTAGTGTACTCCAGCAGCACGGAATGAGGGTCACCACAAGCCATAGCTTCACAGCCCACTACAATCTAAAACAAACATAAACAATCAGTACATATCAGGCAGATTAAATAATGTCTATCATTAATTAGAAATCCCATCTGTCTTCATCATGACTCTGATCAATAGTAAAAAATATTCATAGAGGCATTTTCAAAGAGGCCTCCCATGGACATACAGAAAATCCAAAGACACATGAAATGATGTTCAATATCGCTAGCTATCAGAGAGATGCAAATTAAAACCACAATGAGATACCACTTCATACCAGACAGAATGGCCATCATAAACAAAGTGACAAACAACAAGTGTTGGAGAGATTGTGGAGAAAAGGGGACCCTAGTGCACTGCTGGTGGGACTGCAGACTGGTTCAAACACTATGGAAAGCAGTATGGAACTTCCTCAGAAAACTAAATATGGATCTGCCTTTTGACCCTGCAATTCCACTGCTGGGACTATATCCTAAGAACACTAAAACACCAATACAAAAGAACCTATGTATCCCAATGTTCATAGCAGCACAATTTACAATAGCTAGATGCTGGAAGCAACCAAGATGCCCATCAGTAAATGAATGGATCAAAAACTATGGTATATTTACACAATGGAATTCTGTGCAGCAGAAAGAAAGAAGGAGCTCCTACCCTATGCAACAGCGTGGATGGAGCTGGAAAACATTATGCTTAGTGAAACAAGCCTGTCAGTGAAAGACAAATACCATATGATCTCACCTTTAACAGGAACCTAAATAACGAAACAAAGAAACAAGCAAAATATAACCAAAGACAGTGAAATAGAGGACAGGCTGACGGTGACAGGAGGGGAGAGAAGAGGAAATTTAAGGGGACAGTGGGAATGGTTCACAGGAACAAACTTAAAGGACACATGGTCATAAACTAAGGGGAGGGTGGTAATGGGAGGGAAGTGGGGAGGGTGGGAGTGGGGGCTGGATTGGGAGTAAAAAGGAGAAAACTGTATTTAAACAATGATTAAAAAAAAAAAGAGGCCTCCCAGACACCATTCTTTTGATTTCAGCTAAAGATGGGTAATCATGCATGAAGGTGAGAATTAAGGTTAAAAAAGTACTATTCCTATTTATTTAATTAGTATAACACATTAATCATAAATTTGGAGAATATAAATTAGCCAAAAGGAAAATAACATTTGGAGAATTAATGGAAATAAACTCAAAGTATTACAGATTTGAAAGATTTTCATTGATACCCTAATCCTTGATGCTATTATTTTTATTTGTAATTAAAAATAGCAATTTTGAATGACAATATTTATTCTTTGTGTTCTTTCATTTCCAAATGAATGAAAGCTTTCCATATTATATGTGTTTAATTATTTGAATAATCAATAATGCACAAATACTATAAAAATTTGGTGATTCAAATTCAAGTCCTAATCATCTACTTCATCAACAAGTCCTATTTCAGAGTTGATACTGGAGAAGGTGAGTGATAAAAATTCCAGGCCACACACTCATGAATAAAACAACTTTGCCTTCAGAGAGATAATATGAAGTGTATTCTAATAATGGAAGTAGAAATCATAAAAAATTACAAATAAAATGCTATGCTGTTTCATAAGAAGAGATTGTATTTAAGAAATGATAATTATGTGACACAATAGAGGTGCTAACTGTTGGTAAAATGGTAATCATACTACAGTATATAAATGTATCAAGTATGTGAATCTATTAATGTAACTTTACATGTTATATGTCAAATATATTTTAATTTAGAAATTCATCAAGTAGGGTACATGTGAACTGCTCCTGAAGCATGGGAAGAGTGAGAAAGGTAGAGGCAGGAGACAAACATTTAAGTAGAAGACAGACTGAGTTTGGTAAACTATGAGGTGTAGTCTAAGGTGTTTGGCCTTCATTTGGTAGGCAATGAACAGTCATTAAAGACTATGAGCAGTGGAATGATGTGCTCAAAGCTATGCTTTCTGAAGACAAACCTGACTGTGCTGTTGAAGACAGGTGGGAGAGGAGGAGAGGAGGTAGAAAGGCTAGTTAATGGATTATTGATTTTTAGGGTCAGAATGGAGGTGGTAACAGTGCAAACAGAGAAGATGGCATGGGTACCAGGAACACTAAAAATTCAAGTTAAAAGGATGCAGTGAATGATTAGATGTGAAAAGTGAAAAATGAAAAACCAAAGACTACTTAGCATTTAAAGCTGGTAAATATGTGAAGGGTAGTGCCATTAATAGAAATGGGAAAATTGGAAAGAGGAGTTGGTATGGGGAGGGAAGATATAAAGTTTACTGTCAGACATGTTGAGTTGAGACATCAATAAGACAAAGGTGTGGAATATACATAGGCTGTTAAAATACTAAATTAATTGTGTTGACTGAGTCAAGGTTGGCTATGACAATTTGACAGATGGTCTTAAAGATATGATACCTGAAGCCAGGGATGAATGTCTATGGTGGGAGAAGAAAGTCAAGGAAAAGTATTGAGAAATCTGACATTTAGAGGCCTGAAGGAAGAGAAGGAGCTAAAAAGGAGATAGAAGTAGATACAGAGAAGTTAAGAGGAGAACTGGCAAGAACCCAGAAGCCAAAGGGAAAGAGAATGTCATGGGTTGGAGAGGGCAAAGACAATGGTACCAAATGGTACAGAGAGAAAAGGAAAGGTGAGGAATGAATGAAAGTTGTTGGACATAATAGTATTTAGGTCTACAGTGACTTTAAAAATGTGATTTTAGTGATACTTTATTAAATTTCTGGGGACAAACTTTTAAAAACATATTGATTTGCTTAGAGAAGAAAATGTCAGTCTCTTTAGTTTAAGATTAATAGAGGCAGGAAAAGAGGAGGTCCCAATCAACTTAATTAAATATGATGACTTGGATCTGGGCCACAGCATGGATGCAGTGAGGACAGCCTTCACTCTTAAAGGATGTGGCTTAGAATGATGGATTGTAGAACACTGGGTATGATATATGACCTTGAACATCTCTTATGCCACTAGGTTAAAGATGGGAACTTTAACCTGAGAAACTGGTATTATTTGGGGAGCTTGCTCATCCTTTAACCTGAGGACTGGTATTATTTAGGGAGCTTGCTCACCCTTCAGTCTCTGAAGGAGAATTTAACAGAGCTGAATAAAAAGAGTGAATACTGTTTCTCCAACAGATCTGAAGAGTTTTTCCATCTTAAAAAACTGGAACTGTGTACCCATTAAACAACAAGAATTCATTTCTCCTACCAACTGTCAATACTTTTTTTATTCCTTCTAATAAGGATTCCTTCTATTAACCATCACTGTAGCACATCTTTTTAAATAAGGGCATTAGAACAGCTGGTAATTGTCTTTAAAATGATCTAGTAATAAAGTGCATTTCTGTAACACCCTTTCTTTTAGTGTGTTTTGCAGCGATAAAGACATCAATTGATATTGCTTTATCTTTCTCTCTATCTTACTATTAATTACCTACTAAGTCTTTGTTTGCATCCATCTATATGAATACATATTCACTTAAAAGACTTGAGAGTACTTTTAAAATCTTTGAGGATCTGGGAGTTCCAACTGGCTTAATATACAGGTTTGTGTTTGGAAGTCAGAGACAAAGGAAAATGAAAAGATATAATAAAAATGGATAAACAAAGAAGCTAAGTGGCTAGATATATGAAATAGGCATAGAATAACAGAAAGGGGGGTAGATAGATAGACAGAGAGACAGAGACATGCAGAGGCACCTATTTGAGCTTTTGATTTCCAAGCTTTGAGAAAGTTAACTCCAGATTACATATCAGAGCCATAAAAATAGTTACATTTCTGGCTATGTCCCAATATACTTATATTTTATTATGCTCAAATAATCCTATCTGATAAAGGCCTTTGTGAAAGGTTATTTCTTTTACTCATAAGATAGTCTCTTTTAATAAATGAAATCAATCATTTCCTTATTCTTGAACAAATAAACATTCTCCCCCATCCTCTCCCCCAAACAATGCCATCCTCTGTTTGGAAGAGCCACTTCCCCTTACCTTAAACTGCATCATATACCCAGGCTGTATAATGAGTTCTCTGGAGGAAAGCACATTGTGGGTTTTGTCTTTCTTTTTATTTGGCCAGTAGAGGTGAAAGGATGGATTGCCACAGAATCCTGCTGTCCTTACTGCATTAGGGTAAAAACTCCAGTTTTCTTCATGGGAAGTGCCTTCTGTTAAGGTAAATTGGAAGTAATATGGTATGCTATTCTTTTGAACTCACTGGCTTATGGCTGAATTACTCGAATGCCTATGCTCTACCTTTTTGCTTACCCTTTAGGATTTATTTTTATTTTATTTAATTGGTATAAGTATGAATCCAAGATAAGAAAATCAAATCTAGAAAAGGTTATTAAGTGCTAGTACTATAATTATTCTCCAACATTTAAAATATAATTGCTAGTCTGTATAATTTTCACCATTGCAAAATTATTCTTGGTATGCTCTTAAAACCAATGCAGTGTACATCTTTGCAGTATAGAAATTCCTAAAGAAGCTAAAATTATTTGGGGGTATTGAGATTTTAAATTATGTTTAGAGCTAGACATTTTTGTCTTTAACAGGGTTTATTAAATTCTCAGTTGACATTTCAACAACCTGTCAACCTTGAAGATTTATAAACCACTGGGCAAAACAATAGGTAACATTTGTTGAGCATTCAGTATATGCTAGGTACTTTTCTAAAGGCTTTTCATGTAGTAATCCATCCAAAGACATAAACAGACAAATGGCTCACAGGAAAGACTGTTCAATGTCTTATTTCTTACCATCATCAAAAGTGTCCACCAGTTGACTGGGATTGATTTCTGCTCCACCAATCAAAATGTTGTCTAGTGCCCACTGAGCGCGTTCCACCCCAGAGACCACAAGTCCATTGCTGATCACAAAAGGCTGCCACCAACGAAGTCGAGTTGTATTGGTGAGGGCATCCTCGGGAAGAAGTATGTAGTCGTGTCTAACAGAAATGTATTTCTGATAATCCATCTCATGGAGCAAAGTCCAAGTAATTCCTATAATAACAAACCAACAGACTAACATATCTGGGGAAAAAAATCCAACAGCTGCTGCAAGCTCCCCTCTGCCCCCAAATCTTCAACAAGATAATGAGAACTTATTTCACTGAGTTTATTATTTTTATTATTATTTTATTTATAAGTATATGTTATTGATTATGTTATTACAGTTGTCTCAGGTTTTCCCCTTTTGCCCCCCTCCACCCTGCATACCCCTTCCCTTTAGCTATTGCCCCTTTAGGTCATGTCCATGGATCATACATACAAGTTCTTTGGCTTCTCCATTTCCTATATTATTCTTAACATCCCCCTGTCTATTTTGTACCTACCATTTATGCTTCTTATTCCCTGTACCCTTTCCCCCATTACCTCCTTCCCTCTCCTGGCTGATAACCTTCCAAATGATCTCTATACCTATGATTCTGCTCGTATTCTGGTTGTTTGCTTAGTTATTTTTTTTTTTTTAAGATTCAGTTGTTGATAGTTGTGAGTTTGTTGTATTTTTAATGTTCATAGTTTTGATCTTCTTTTTCTTAAATAAGTCCCTTTAAGATTTCATGTAATAATGGTTTAGTAACGATGAACTCCTTTAGCTTTACCTTGTTTGGGAAGCACTTTATCTGCCCTTCCATTCTAAATTATAGCTTTGCTGGATAGAGTCATCTAGGTTTTAGGTCCTCGCTTTTCATCACAGAATGCTTCTTGCCAATCCCCTCTAGCCTGAAAAATTTCTTTTGAGAAATTAGCTGATAGTCTTATGTGAACTCCTTTGTAGGTAACTCTCTGCTTTTCTCTTGCTGCTTTTAAAATTTTCTCTTTATTTTTAACCTTTGATATTTTCATTATGATGTGTCTTCACTTTAATGTAAATGCTCATCACTTATATTGTTGCAAAATGAGGCTGATGTTACGAAGGGAAGGATATTAAGAAATACTTGGCCAAAAATATAAACTTTAAATAAAATTTATATATTTTCTGCTGTTAAAATTTTGTTGTATATTCTTATATGCAATATTTCTCATGAATAATGAGAAAAATCCATGTCTTTCTGTTTCTAGACAAGAACTTGTATTTTAAAATATAGCTATTATAGATGGAACTGGAGTACATTATGCTTAGTGAAGTAAGCCAGGCAGTGAAAGACAAATACCATATGATCTCATCTCTAAGTGGAACCTAATCAACAAAACAAATAAGTGAGCAAAATAGAACCAGGGAACTGGAAATAAAGAACAAACTGACAGTGACCATAGGGGAAGTGGAAGGGGGATAATGGGAAAAGAAAGGGGAGGGTCATCAAGGAATATGTATAAGGGACCCATGGACAAAGACAACAGGGGTAGAGGGAGGCAGAATTGAATGTGGGAGGTCAGGGTGGGTAGGGCAGAGGAGAGTAATGAGGGGAAAATGGGGACAACTGTAACTGAACAATAAAAAAAGAAAAAACCCCAGAAATATAGCTATTATAATTCTATGCAATTTGTGGTTCGTTGGACCAACAAGAAGTTTCCCTCTTAACTGATAAGACTGTAAGTGGTATGTTTAAATTACTTAAGAAATACCTTTTGAATACCATAAAATAGTTTAGAGCCATCTGTTTGCTAGTTATTAAGGATATCTATCTGCTAAAGCTGACCTTCTAAAGATTTCATGGTATTACTTCTGGTTTCAGGTGCCTCAAAGTAATAAAACAGAATTTGGTGAAAATGATGCATGACACTCACAAACTCGGACTATCTTCTTTCACAATTAATAAGTTTTCTTGAAGATTCTCTTAGCATTTTATTACATGCTTGTTCATGAGAAAACTTTTTAAAATACTTTAAAATGTTTTTAAATGTATATTTTACTTGGAATAGTATATAAAAATTACTAAAATTATTTTTAAATTGCATCATTTATAATCTAGCTTCAT
Source organism: Phyllostomus discolor (assembly GCF_004126475.2). NCBI lineage: Eukaryota > Metazoa > Chordata > Mammalia > Chiroptera > Phyllostomidae > Phyllostomus > Phyllostomus discolor. The sequence continues at coordinate 45,380,074 of NC_040912.2, forward strand.
TTAAGAACAAAGATTATTATCTTTCTTCATAATCTTTGGAGCTTATTTATTTATTTTAGCATTTTATTTTTCCTTAATTTAAAAAAATTTTAAATTACAGTTGACATTCAATATTATATTGGTTTCAGGTATACAGCGCAGTTGTTAGTCATTTATATAACTTATAAAGCGATCCCTAGATAAGTCTACCCCCTGATGCCCTTCTATTTTTTAAAGGTGATTTCTCTTTGTCACTGCACCCCCCCTTTTTTTTGGTAGATTTTGCTAACATAGACATTACATGTATGGAATGTGTAACCGAACTAAGATCCTCAACTTTCTCTTTGTAACTTTCACTACTAGCATTGCGATGTCAGCAAAGCTTTGCAGAGACTTTTCTGAGGGGCACTGGATGGAATTTGGGAACCTGCTGCAAGGTATGGCTTTCACCCGTGAAACGTGCCTCCATCAGTAGAGTAGTCCAACAGCACACCTTCCTTCCGGCAGATGGGCCGATGGCAGGAGGTCATGTTGTTCTCACTGCCGATGCGCCCCCAGTATTGCAGGAATCTGAATGCAAACACATATTATCCATCAGAATAGTTATATAGAACAAGCACTCTGTCTACTCAAGTCCTGGATAAAACTTCTTCCACATGTGTTCCTTGCTTTGGGACCAGTTGCTAAATTGTGAAGAAAATAACCCCGAATTGACTTACTTTGCCCCTCGGAGATCCAAATCTTGAGTAATAGCTTGTCTCACAGTGGATCCCCCAAAATAGAGTGCAGTGTCCTCTGCAAGAATCCCACATTCGGTACAAGTACTCCCACCTTCTAAGGACATCCATAAATCAGGCTTGATCTCTTCACTGTCAAAGCGTTCCTTCAGAAAAGTCTGGGGAAAAAAATAAGTGGCAAGTCATTAAACATAACAATTTCAGATAATGATTCCAGATAATAACTATGTATAGACAATACAGAATTACATCTTGGATTTAAAAAAGTTAGATCTGGTTTTAAATGCTTTTCCAAAGATATTTTAAAAAAGGATAGCTTCACAATGTTCTTTTCCATCATTGAGGAAAGATAATTTAAACATAAATAATGTTTAATAATTAGAATTTAATGTCCAGAGAGAATCTTAAAATAATTAGAAGGTTGAGTAGGTAATACTCCTATTTGTAAAAAGTAACTTAAGCATACATATGAGGTCTGTTGAGAGAAAGTCCAGCCATTGTTAATTTAACAAGAATGGTTTGTATGAGGTTGAGGTAACCTGGCAGCCAAGGAGAGTGGACTGGAATGAGCATGTGTGAACAATGGTGACTTCACTGTACCAGTCAGTGGGGGTGGTAGACCACGCTGAGTGAGCAAGTGTACAATGTGGCCATTGCATTCATTCAAAATGACTGAGACAGTAGAGCAACAAATCTGCACCAAATTTTGTACTAAGCTTGAACATTCCTCCACAGAAACTATCTGGATGATTCAGAAGGCTGCAGTTATGGGCAACTGCTGATTGCAGCTTCATTAGACAATGTGCCTGCTCATGCATCATGTCTCATGCAGAGATTTTTGGCCAAACATCAAATCACCAGATGACTCAGCCCTGCTACAGCCCAGATTTGGTGCCCTGTGTCTTCTGGCTTTTCGTAAAATTAAAATCTCCTTTGAAAGGGAAGAGATTTCAGATTGTTGATGAGATTCAGGAAAATATAATGGAGCAGCTGATGGTGACTGGGAGAGCTCTGTGAGGTCCCAACATACCTATTTTGAAGGAGACTGAGGTCATTGTCCTATGTACAATATTTCTTGTATTTTGTATCTTCTTCAGTAAATGTCTCTATTTTTCAAATTACATGGCTGGATACTTTCTGGACATACTCATACTCCCAAATTATTTTGTTTATTTACATGGTATAGAAAAGTACTATTGTAATTTATTAGAATATTATGAAATGCAGAAAAAGGAAAATTCAAAGAAATAAGATAAAGTATAACAGATGTGCTAGCACTTTCCCCCCTGGAGTGTGTGACCTCATGTCAGAGATTTCTTTAGGCTACTGTGACCTTCGGTTTGCAGCACAGAGCAAACTCTGAATGTCTGTGAGGTTAAGTAAGAGCATTTGAAACCAGAGTTTTCCATATGAAGTCAAAAGAAAATCAACCTTGGAAGGCAATTTGAAAGACTTTTCATATATTTATCAGGGCCAAGATTCAGGACAATGGGGAGAAGTACTCAAAATCTAGAATAAAGTATTTTCCCTGGGCCTCCAGTTTATCCTTTTCACTAAGAATAACCAAGAACCAGGAATAGTCTATTTTCCAAAGTGAATAGATGATTAAATATTAGGGCTCATTACAGCTATATTCTGTGTAAGATTACTTCATCCCCTCACATCGCAGCAAGATACTGATTACTTATTTTCCCCATAGTATACTCATTTTGTCCACAATGCAGTTTTGCATTGGGTTGAGGCACCCAGTGTTTTTTAATGGTACAACTATATCATGGAGTTGTACCATTTGGAGGAGTTGTAGTTGCACTAATTACACATAAAAACTATACACTTTTTCACTTACCTAAGAGAGTTATCTAGTTGTTATCTTACTGTATAGTTAAAATTATTTAAACAGGCCCTCTTCAATCTCAGAACATCACCACCTCTACGGTCAAAGACATGTAGTCATGTGTGAGTCTCACCTTACCTCACTGATGGTAGCAAATAAGTGCAATTTTAAAAAAGTTTCACATGTAAGAACACTACAGTCAGAAGACATGGATCACTAACCATGTAAACTCTCATTAGAACAATTTGAGTAAGTGCTTAATTTAGATTGTACAATTTCTGATCCAACTGAGGAATGCTAATGAAATTTGAATGTTGTGAAAGAAACTAGAAAGAAATTTGACTGTTGTGAAAAGACTTTTTTAGTTTCTTCATTACTTGTGACTATGTTTCTTATGCTATAATCTCACTTAATAACAAATGGACTAAAACCTTCAGATGCAAATGAGCACTGGTTGACTTTTATTTATTTATTTATTTTAATTTAGCAGTTTCAAAGTTGTTGAAATGTTATGGAAAAAAACAACAGAACAGGTTTTGTTTATATTGTTTGGCCCTTATATGTTTGATTTTAATCATTGTGCTTTTTTAGCCTAGACATTTTACTGTTATTGGAATGACAAATGCACTGTATTTATTCACAGAAGTAGAATGCACATATGGCAAGTGTATTGGGCAACTGTATGTGCTTTGCATATTAAATAATAATATAACGGCTAAAGTCCCCAAGAATGACCTCCCTATTTTTAATAGACAACGATATTTCAACAGTTACCAAATCAGAACTCTGAATTTTCTGAACAAAAAGTTAGGTACTGTGTGGTCCTTTTTGAAATTTTTTGTGATAATGTTATTTGCTTTATTTCATAACAACAATAGTATTCTCCTTTAGCACTGTATGTCCTGAAAAAGTGATGTAAAGAATGCTCAGAACTAACTTTAAATAAAGACTCTGCTAAAAATACATAGTATCTATGTTCTTTAATCTATATAGACTGTTGTATTTATGATTTAGTTAAATTGTACTAGAACTCGATCCTAATATTCTTGTATCTAAGAAACCTAAGAAATCTTTTTTAGTTTCCATCCAAAGAATTGATTTATTTTGGGGCTCCAAAGAACATTGTTATAAATTATTAGTCTCACACTTAAGTTGGTTCTTAAGGCAGGACCTAGAATGGGAGTAAATGCTTTCTGTCGAGGCTTTACCATTACCTTCAGAGTGTGAGTCAGGTAGCAGTTGGGCCCAAAGTAACCTGGATCACAGATGCACTGTTCCTTTAAGCAATCTCCATGGCCTCTGCAGTTGTCCAAGCATCCAGGGCCCAGGTAGAAGTTATCGATTGCCCATTGCATGTCTGAGTACTTTTGATAGAACCTAAATCTTACTGGGCTATTAGCAACATAAAAGTAAAGGAATGAAAAAGAAAAGTTAACTTTCTTTAGGTTCATTTTCCTGTGTGTGCATTCAGTGTGTGCAAGAGAAAAAACATTTAAGACAGTCTGAGAGGATGAAATGGATTAATAAAACATGTTTTCTGACTGCCATTATTTTTCTATTTCTAGTCATGGAACATTAGAGCTAGTTTCATTTAAATTTTATAATATGTGAGCAAACTTGTAAAACACAATGAAAACACAGTAAAAGTTCTATTTCAAACAATGAGAACATTTTAAAACACAAAATTACCATCTATCATGTTGCTTATGAACTGGAATCCAGTGATTGCTTTGCAATTTAGATTCATTAATTGAATTTCTGAAATTGTACAGAAGGGGAGTGAATCCTTTGGCAGAGCCTTGTCAGCATATATCCAGCCCTCAGGTGCTTGGGAAATAGAAACTTTTGAATTCTCCAAAGATAATCAATATTCTCAGAGTAACTATGCTAATTAGAAAACAAATTTGAAAGGGTTATATTAAAGGATATTTCTCCAAGATTTTAATTTCATCATTGTTCTTCTCTGCCCTCTGGGGGAAATACAAACCTCATAATTAACCTTATATTAAAATATTCCACACCATGTTGGTATAAAGAGTCCAAAGTCCACGAGGGAACTTTATGGGGTGATAAAATATTCTGTATCTTGTTTCATGTGGTGGTTACATGGGTTATACAATGGTAAGAGCTCATTGCAATAAACAATTAAGAAATGTGCATTTTACTGAATGTAAATTATACTTCACTGTAAAAAAGAAAAGAGAACAGGAGGGGCAAAATGAAGCAAGGACATCATGGTGGTTCCCCAGCATGCATTTTACCCCAGATGAGTCATATGAGGTAATCATCGTAATATAATTCCCTCAACTACTGACTGAGTCAGGAAAGGGCATTCTTGAGTTAATTTGTACCAATGGTGTGCAAGGAGGTGCTTGCTCTGGCTCTCTTTGAAAGAAAAGCAACTCTTTCTCTCCCATGAATATAGGCAACAATGCATTTTGCGCCAGGTTTCTGAAAGTCGTTGATGTTCAGGGGACCCAGCCTGAAGTCTGAGTGTAGCTGAGGTGTGGACAGTGGAAAAAAGGGTTAACAATGTCCTTGAAGACACTGTTGAGCTTATGAAATCAACTAAATCCATTTATCTTTGGATTTTTTCATTTTAGGTATAATAAATTTCATTTTTTATTGATGTTTGAATACAGTTGTCTCCATTTTCCCACCACCACTTTCCCCCGCCCTACCCTCCCTCACCTCCCACCCTCAATCCTACCAGCTTTTGGCTTTGTCCATGGGTCCTTTGTACACAGCTAGTCTGAATTGGGTTTTCTGTTACTGAAGCTTAAAGCATCTTGATGTAGCTTCCTAGCAGGTTAATGGACTAACCCCTTTAGATTTGTTCCAGAAAACTGTGAATGATGATGTGGTAAATGAAATCTATGGGACACTGGAAAGCCATGCGGGAGCACCTCATTCAAAGGCTCTGTGTGTTCTGGTCATGTATCATAATTCTGTTTTACAAGAAGGTTTTTCATTTAGCCACACTCTATGATTCATATGTCAGAGGCTCACCTATCATTTTCTTTAATGATTCTTTTTTACTAATTTTACAGCCAAAGAGAAATCTTTTGGAATTGCTTTACATTAACTCATCCACAGTCTTTTCAGAGCACTGTTTAATCATTTTGGTTCACTATTGCTCCAAACTAATTACTTATCACTGCAGGTACAGAACATAAGGCTTTGATAAGAGAAAAATGAAACCTACAAAACATACTTGTACAAGTAGTATGAAGAGTTAGGATTTGTACAAACAGCATGGTGAGTTAGAATTTTGCTCCTGGCTCCATCTATCATGAATCGACAAGGCCTTAATGTGAAAAGTATATGGTGTCTGGTGCACCACAAACTACAAGGCCCATAAAGTAACATACACCTTTTTACCTGGCTCCATGGCCATCACTCTTGCTCTGTCCCCATATGCAGATACTGGGGTATGGAACATGAAAGGGCCTGCCAAGGCCCATCTTGACAAGTCTGAGAATAACAACCTGAGGTGTCCTTGAGTTATTAGCTCATCATGGAGTGGTGATGAGGTAATAACTAGAGAGGCTTTAGAGTTAGGGAGGAAGACAAAATTTCATCCACAATTACACAGAATTACACAGAATTTCAGGCTCAACCACAGTGTCCCTAATCTACTTCTGGATTGGAGCCAGGCTTTATTTTATTTTTTTAAAAGAATTTATTTATTTTATTTTATTTTTAGACAGAGGGGAAGGGAGAGAGACAGAGAGGGAGAGAAAAATTAATGTGTGGTTGCCTCTCGTGCCCCCCTACCAGGCACCTGGCCCACAACCCAGGCACGTGTGTTGACTGAGAATTGAACTGGTGACCCTTTGGTTGGCAAGCTAGTGCTCAATCCACTGAGCCACACCAGCCAGGGCATGGACAATTGGAACCAGGCTTTATTTTAATCTTCTACTTACTTTCCTACTAAACTTTCAGGGAGTGGGTAGGTGATCCTTTTCCATCCTTTAGTTGGAAAGAATACAGATGGCTGAGAAACACTTCCAGAGCATTTTGGGTCAGCAGGTAAGCATTGAGGGACCAGATAATTCCAGCTCACACCAAAGTCAGTAGAATACTGTATATGAATTTGATTCTGGGCAACTTTTTCAGACACTTTACATCCAACAGAGATCTAATAAAAAGAAAAGCAAGATTGTTAATACATTAAACCCTATCACGTTTCTACTCTAAACACCTGGCACAAGAAAGTTGCTGATCACTTAACAGACACTGCACCACATCTATTCTGTATTTTCAGGTTCATTATTTGTTCTGCTGATGGGTGGGAAAGTTGCTCAAGGTGACAAATTTATTTTGCCAAATGTATTTTGCAGGGAGTTTGGAAAGAAGCTGAAACCTGTGCTTTTGCCATGGCTGGCTGATTGCCTTGGAAGGCCTAGGCCCTAGCTTACAAATTGTTGTTTGTTGTGCTAATGGTTTGGCACTTCTATTTGGCACAATGCTGACCAAGAAGGATTGCTAACAGCTTTCCCAAGTTTACTATTTTGTCTTACAATTTATGACTCTCAATAAATCACTTTCGACTACATGTAAGACACAACAAAGTAATAACAGAAGGTAATTTTAATAAGGCTCAGCACTCTTTGTTGATGGAAGTAACCATAACGCCACATTTGTTGCTAAAGCAGTGGGACTAAAGTAGATAGAATGAATTGGTTGACATAAAATCTTGGCCAAAATTGACGTTAGCATTAATGCTATTCATGCCTTTGTTTTCCATAATTTTCTTTCTTCAGAAACATTAAAATGCTCTTGTAAAAAAAAAGTAGATACAACCATAATAGCTTTATTTTTCTCTTAAAGGACTTGGTAAGCTGCATAATGATTTAACTCAGGGAAATGGAATCAGTATCCTACATATTTATTATCAATATTTGTTTTATCAGTATTTAACCCGGAGCAGAAAGACATTATTCTTATGAAAGGTTAACCTTGAAATAGTCCAGAAATAAAATACTTTAAATCATTAAGTTATATAGTGTCAAGTTGTATATTACCTTAATATTAAATTTTACTATCCAAAGTATATATTGTCAATGAAATATAGTCTCTACAATTATTTTTCATTTTTATATGCTAGTATGTGGTTATTTGTGCAGTCAAGACTATAATATTCTCACCTTGAACTGCATGATCCAGCCCTCAGTGGGAGTCAAGTCGTGAGTCACAGCGTACACTTCTCTTCCATCGTGACTGCCGCAAAGCATGACACCATCTGGGGAGTCACAGAATCTTTCCACTGTACAATCATCATGGAAGAGCCAATGCTCATTCACTTAAAAAATAAAAGACAAAAATTTCATGACAAAAATACTTGAGGCAAATTTTCACTTTAAACAATATCTAGAATTAAGTATAAATCTCTATGATATATATCACATACAATCCACAGGCAAAACATGAATGTAAGCACATCATTTTAGGAATATGGACACTGGGAGGTTGAGATATACTTACTACTTGATATTGGTGAGGCTACATTTGGAAAAGAGTGTACGTATGTGTTGTAAGTGAAAATCTAAGGAAAACATCTATTTTTTTTCTGACAGATATTGAACTTCTAGGCAGGATCTAAAAAAGCAGAATGATTTTTTTATTAACATGATAGGGAAGTGAGTGGAAGTGAGTTAGCTACTTTTACTCAAATTCAAATAGCGTCATCTGGGTAATTAAAAAACTTGTTATCAGTCAAATTCTAGAACCAGTGATTACAAGGGGCTGGGGGGGAGGGGGAAGTGGAGAAGTGTCCATCAAAGGGTACAAAATTTCAGTAATAAGCTTTGGAGGTCTACTGTGTAACATAGGACCTATAGTTAACAATACTGTATTATATACTTAAAATTGGCTAAGAGAGATGTTGTATTAAGTGCTAGTCCCATAACAGAAAAGTCAATATTAAAAAAGGGAAGGGAGCAGAAGAAATCCTTTGGAGGTGATTGATAAATTTATGACCTTAATTGTAGTAATTGTTTCATGTGTGTATACCTATCTGCAAACTCATCAAGCTATATCAATTACACCTCAATAAAGTGATATAAAAAAAGCTTCTAAGAGTCTAAGGACAACTTAAGCAAGATTATGATTTGGTAGTGCAGAGTACCTCCTATTCTCTCTCTCTCTCTCTCTCTCTCTCTCTCTCTCTCTCTCTGTCACACACACACACACACACACACACACACTCATAATTCCATTTTTTCTTCTGGAAGAAGTGTTTGTAACATCATATTTTATTCCAGAAAGGTTTGAAGTTAAACATATCTACAAGTTGCATCTAATTCATGATGTACTTTGATTTTAGGTTCAACTTTCCCCTGAAAGTTCCCTGGTGAGCTCCAGTATTTGCAGTGGAGGTGAACAAATGGGCACAACTAGAGGCTCAGGACCTCTGCACATGCTGAAGGCTTGGAAGGCCTCAGAGGCTTGAGAAGACACCAGACAATGAAATTGGAATTCAGCCTTTACCTGTGTTGTATCCTTTCAATTTTGTCTGTGCATGCTGTACACCTGTAGAATAAGCAGTATATATCTGGGATTCAAATAGCTACTGCAGCAGCATTATCTGTCAGGTTTCACCTTGTGGGATTGGGAGCCACGTTCAATCCTCTATCACTGGTATAGGACTCAAGAGTCAAAGTGCAGACACTTGATTCCAGTAAGAATACCTGAGACAGCTTATTCTGAGGTACATATTTTATTTTGTGCCAGACCTCTGCAATTCCAGTGAAAGAAGGTTTACATTAAGTAACTAACTCAACAATCTGTTCTGCAATATCACAAACAGCTTCTCTAAGTAGATATTAGTTTCTAGGAATACCATTTTTGCAAAACAAGCAGGTGGCAGGAAATTTGTTCCTTTCATTGTATATCACTAATTAAACCTAGAGTAAATATCAGCATTTTAGGTATTCAAAAATAATCTATATTTGTTTTCATTTATATAGAAGCAGTACTTAAGTTATTATCTGACTATAAGCTCACTATATAAACCGTTACACAGGAAAAAGCCCCAAATGATTTAGCAAAGTTTTCAACCAGATCTATGTAAGTAAATCTTAATAACCTTCTTAAGAGAATAAGACTACTTGGTAGTAGTGAGGAAAATTTTAAGCTTTTCTTACTTAAAAGGTGATTTTTATTAAATAAATTTATACTTGTACCACTGTACCACATGATATACTAATAAATGAATTAATGAGAATAACTGAATATTCAGCAATGCCAAAATGACAAACAACTTATAATAAAATAGTATACAGACTTTAAAATGGTATTTTCTTTTTTAATCTATTTTGATTATGCTATTACAGTTGTCCCATTTCCCCTCCTTTATTTCCCTCTGCCCTGAACACCCCCTCCCACCAGCATTCCCCTGCCTTTAGTTCATGTCCATGGGTTATACATATAAGTTCTTTGGCTTCTACATTTCCTATACTATTCTTACCCTACCCCTGTCTATTTTCTACCTACCATTTATGCTTCTTATTCCCTGCATGTTTTCCCCATTCTCCCCCCTCCACTTCCTCGCTGATAACCCTCCATGTGAACTCCATTTCTGTGACTCTGTTCCTGTTCCAGTTTGCTTTGTTCATTTTTTTTTAGGTTCAGTTGTTGATAGTTGTGAGTTTGTTGTCATTTTACTGTTCATATTTCTGATGATCTTCTTCTCCTTAGGTAAGTCCCATTAATATTTCATATAATAAAGCCTTGGTGATGATGAACTCCTTGAACTTGACCTTATCTGGGAAGCACTTTATCTGCCCTTCCATTCTAAGTGATAGCTTTGCTGGATAGAGTAATCTTGGATGTAGGTCCTTGTTTTTCATGACTTGGAATACTTCTTTCCAGCCCCTTCTTGCCTGTAAGATTTCTTTTGAGAAATCAGCTGACAGTCTTATGGGAACTCCTTTGTAGGTAACTGTCTCCTTTTCTCTTGCTGCTTTTACAATTCTCTCCTTATCTTTAATCTTGGATAATGTAATTATGATGTGCCCTGGTGTGTTCCTCCTTGGCTCCAACTTCTTTGGGATTCTCTGAGCTTCTTGGATTTCCTGGAAGTCTATTTCCTTTGCCAGATTGGGGAAATTCTCCCTTATTAGTTTTTGAAATACCTTTTCAATTTCTTGCTCTTCCTCTTCTCCTTCTGGCACCCCTATGATTCAAATGTTGGAATGTTTAAAGATGTCCTGGAGGTTCGCAAGCTTCTCCTCATTTTTTTTTTTTTGAATTCTTGTTTCTTCATTCTGTTCTGGCTGAATGTTTCTTTCTTCCTTCTACTCCAAACTGTTGGTTTGAGTCCTAGTTTCCTTCCCATCACTGTTGGTTCCCTGTAGATTTTCCTACATTTTACATAATGCAACCTTCATTGCTGCCTGGATCTTTTTTTATGTTGTTGAAGTACCCGGTCAGTTCCTGGAGCATCTTGGTAACCAGTGTTTTGAACTGTGTATCTGATAGTTTGGCTATCTCTTCATCACTTAGTTGCACTTTTTCTAGAGCTTTGAACTGTTCTTTCATTTTGACCATTTTTTTTGCTCTCAGTGCACCGGTTACACAGTAAGGGGCAGAGCTTTAGGTGTCCACTAGGGCGGGGCAACCCTTGTTGCTGCATTGTGATGCTGTATGTAGGGGAGGGGTCTGAGAGGGAACAGTGTTCCTTGCTCTGCTCTCTGCCAGTTTTCAGTCACTTCCCTCACTTCCCACAATCAAAAGGGCCCTTCTGGTGATGATTCTTGATGGGTGGGTTTGTGTATGTTCTAGGACCCTGTGAGTCTCTCCAACAAACTCTCCTGTGAGGCTGGGAGTTTCCTCCACTGCTGTCTCAGCCCACAGGTGTTTTCAGTCAGAGGTTTTGAGGCTTTATTTCCCCACTCTGGAACCCTGGGTTGCATGGTCTGTCTTCCTCCTTAGTTGTTCCTCCTCGTTTATCTGCACGTGAATATGGGACTACCTAGTCTGAAAGCCACTGCCTCACCCAGTCCACCAGCTACCATCTTTCCTGTGCCAGTCCTTCAGCCACTAGTGGCCCTGCCATTAGTCTTCTCTACCTGGCTGTCTGTCTCTGCCCCTCCTACCAGTCTGGATGAATGTTTCTTCTTTAACTCCTATGGTTGTTGGACTTCCACACAGTTCAATTTTCTGTCAGTTCTGGTTGTTTTTTGTTTTTAAATTTATTGTTGTCCTTCTTCTGGTTGTGTGAGGAGGCACAGTGTCTCTATCTATGCCTCCATCTTGGCTGGAAATTCAATTTTGTTTATTAAGTAATTTACTCATTCAAAAACATCTGAAAGTCTTCTGAATATAAGAGACTTATCCTATGCCTTTTTTCATAATAATTGCTGATAATTACGCTTTGATCAGCACCCTGCTGAAGTGGACAGAGTTTAGTTGACCCCAGTAGGATTGCAGTGTGAGTACCAGCAGTCAAAATGATATTTTCAAGGATATTTAAGGACATGGGAAAGCGATCAGAATTCTAAATGAAGAAAAGTAGGATTCAAAACATGTATAATTTATGACTATAATTTTGTTAAAAATATCTTTATATAAAGGCATAGAAAAAAGAATCTAATAAAAATACCAAAATATTGATGATGGTTATCCTCTGGGTCATTTTTATTTTCATCCTCAAGATTTTTTGTATTTTCTTAATTTCACACTCTGAATATGTATTACTTTTATAATAAAACATTAATAATTAAATATTTTAAATGATTAAAATTCCTCAAATTTCAAAAATTTTTCAGCATAGGTTTCATTCCTCTGAAAGGTTCTTGTCTTATTATTGTGAAATACATCTACTTTTCTATGCAAGAGTCTAGGATCAAGTTCAATGTGATACAGTCTCACCGTCTGATGAATGTATGGTGAATATTCTATCTATTTTCACTGTTTGGGAAAACCTTGCAGTGTTGGTGAGATGCACAGTTAAACATGTCTTCTTGATCTAAAGACGCTATGGAGTGTCACCACAGACATGGCATGACAAAGCCACATACTTAATCTAAGACATAACTTTATTTTTTTATTATTTTTAAAAATATTTTATTTATTTATTTTTAGAGAGGGAAGGTAGGGAGATAGAAAGAGAGAGAGAAACATCAATGTGCGGTTGCTGGGGGTCATGGCCTGCAACTTAGACATGTACCCTGACTGGGAATTGAACCTGCGACACTTTGGTTCGCAGCCCATGCTCAATCCACTGAGCTATGCCAGCCAGGGCTAAGGCACAACTTTAATAAAAGGTGACCAAAACAGTGTAATGAAATGAAAAGAAAAGAATACATTGAAGATAAGAATAGCATGAAGACATACTAGTTCTCCAGGATCACTGGGATCACTGTGTCATGAGCATTAAGAGTAATCAGCAACACCTTGGACACTCTGGAACAGGGAATGCCATCACAAATGTATCTGACAGGCACCATAGCCAACAAAACACCAATATTGACTCCAATATTGACACCAATATTAACTCCAATATTAAAAAATGTGACCAGAAAGTGTTGGCTTTCTACCCACAGTAGAAAATGGAAACAGAAATGGAAAATTTTCTAACAAAAAAATACTCCAGTTAACAAAATTATAGAATGTTATTTATTAAAAACATAGTTGGTGGCTTGAGAGAAAGAAGATAGTTACAATGTAAACTAGCAAGGATGAGAAAAACCAAAAGAGTGACCCCCCACTCTCACTGCTCCTGTATCAATTGAGAATGTGTAAAAGGTTCCACATTGCATTCCTTTGTAAAGAGCCAAATCCAAACTGCATCTCCACTGGATTTTTATTTAGTATTATGAAAAATTTACCTGCAGTTTTATCCTCCATAAACATGTCAAAAGCAATTCTCCCAACAGGGCCGGCATCTGCAGGGGAGCGCTCGTGCTGGGGCACTGGGGCACTGCTGAACGTGTCCAGCATGACAGTCCTCTGGTCGGCAGAGCCTGAGATGAGGACATTGTCGATGGCCCAGTCGTTCTGATCTGGGCCGTCATGTCTTGGCTGCCACCAGCGGAAGCGAGTAGCAATCTCTTTAGCATCAGCGGGGAGAAGGATATTCACAAACCTGTGAGAAAAGGATGGTGGGGGAGGGAGAAAGTCTTGTCAAATGTCTCATGTAAGTAAATGATTTACAACCATGTCACAGGGTGAGTGAGGAGAGGACATTGACTAAAATAATCTTTAAAAACCATGATGAACTGGCTTGATCTTATAAAGTCTGTCAAGTCACTAAACTGGGGAAATATAAAGTGAACAATTCAAGTGTCCAGGAACTACCAACTTACTCAATGGCCCCTGGGTAGCCTCAGAGGGACTCCACAATTTTCTGCTTGCCTGGGACGCCTCGAGATCTGTAGGCCTAGAGTAAACGCATATGCACTTGGGTAGAGATAGCCAATTGACATTTCTCTCTTTTTTTGGCACCTTGGAGTTAATTCATTTGTTTCTTCTTCCTGTCTCCTTGATTTCATTCTACTCACAATGAGTACCAGCAATTTCCTCGAAATATGCACACTGGATTGTGGCAGGATGTTTGGACTCTCAACCTGACAGTACCAGCCTGTAAGGAATTACTTTATCAGTTGCCTGTGGTTTGATGTTGACTTCGTCTTTATGTTTCATCGAAAACATTATACTAAGAAATGCTGCACGAGAGCCATAGGCTAATAAGCCCAGTACGACATCTCTGGCTCAGTCACCAAGGACAGATATGGAAAGACATGGCTCCAAGCTCCAACATGGACCTTAACCCACTAAAATAAAGTCTAAAATACCCTCTTGGGGATTAAGCAAGATGTATTCAAAGCTAGGATGCTTTTAGTTGAATTTCCATACAGTACCTGGATTTTAAATACTTTGTTTGATTATGTCCATCATTTTTTGCAGCTTTTGGGCCATGACAGCTTAATGGATCTTGGTCTTAGGGAAGGAAGGTGTAGACTGTGAGTCCTAGACCTTACTGAGTAGTTACTGGCAGTTTGGAGACCATTGGTCTTTAGGCAAATAATATTTTCCTAAGTTCATTTCCTCATGCATCTTAATTTTGAAAGGTCATCTGTGCCCTTCCCACCACCTTTTTGTATGTTCACCCTGTAAGATCTTTCTATAATTTATCTCCATTGATTTAGCATGTTTAATTAACATTTTAAAATGTATTAAATAATATCAGAAAATCTATCCATTCCTGGAGGGACATACAACCACACTTCTTTACCCAGAGCAATCATCCTTTAATAGCTTTATTTTTCTTTCCTATTTCTGTATTAGTTGCTTTTCTCTGATAAATTCTTCACCACAGTTAAAAAGCCTTTGGTGTGGAAATTTATCTAAGGCTTCTAAAATTTTAAGTTAATAAATTATGACCACAGTTCCTATCTTGGTCAGTTAGTTTTGCCTTTAGAAAAATAAAGTAGTTTAGACATTTATGCTTTTGTCTTCCAGAAACATAACTTCCTCCTCCCTGTGTATAGTGCTGTTTAAATGTTCAGAACTCACACTTGAGAGTCCTTATCACTTCCTTCACAAAGACCAAGAAAGTGGTTTACTTGGTATGTCTATTATCTCCTACTAATAATGAGTACTTTTTTTTTGCACTATGACATTGTGTACCACTTAGATTTTATTGGATTTTTATTGGTGTCCAACTTTAATCTAACTGAGGGATTTAGATCTTTTGCTTGTGGCAGAGATTGCTGGCATTTCCTCAACTACCATTTTCCTCTTCTTCCTTTATAATAGGAACTCATCTTTTTAGGCAGGCAAGCGTCACCCAGAATAGAGATAATGTGTCCAGACTCCCTTACATCTCGGTGTGTCTCTGTGACAAAGTTCTGGCCACTAGCAGGGGAATAGAAATATGGTCAACTGACAAGAAGTGTCCTTGAAGGGAGACAGCACACCCTTCTTGCCCATCCTCCTTCTTGCTGGTTGGAATGTGGAGAAGCTAGAGTTTCTCTTTTGGAGGTCCTGTGTTGAGTGTGGCAGTAGTACAAGGTAGAAGGATCCTGGGTCTCTATGCTTTTGTGGAACCACTGGAGCAGCCCTGGGCTATTTACATAAGAGGGGAAAAACCCTTTTGTTTACATCATTTTGAGTTTTCTGTCATTCACAGCTGAACCTATTCTTAACTAATGCTAAATTTAAATGATCATTTACAATATTTTAAAAGTTTTTATTTTACCTAATTTGTAGCCTATACCTGGTTTTCCATGCACTGAGGTATTATCTACGTATCTATGTTTTCTCTTCTCTTCTTTTTTTTTCTGGTGCATTTCTTTATTCTTGATTGGCTGAATTTACTCCCCCTCTCCTCATCTTTTCCCTCCTTTCTTCTTTGCTCTCCAGTCCTCCAGCCTTCTCCTTTTCTCTTGTCTTACCCTCTTTTTCCTTCTTCTCCTCCTACTTAAATAAATATGCCCTTTTCCTTTTTAACAAAGTTTTTGACTTTCCTAATTAGTCATATTGATTGCTTTCTGCCCGTCAAGAATATATATATTTAAAAATGATCCATGCACTGGGTTTATTCAGGATTTTTAAATAAGGAATTTAAAACTAGACTCTAGGCTTCTTATGGATATTTATATTTTATTGTGTTTATTTTCTAGCCCTCGATTCTTTAAAATGGAGTGAATACTACATAAATAAATATTTTTTGTTTACATTTTCCCAAAATGTTGTTGAACTTAATTATCACAGTCTCATGATTTATATGCATTTTTGTTCTGTATCTACTTATTACTGGCATTATGATAGTGTATGTTACCTTATTCTGAATTTGAACACTAATTAGTCTTAAAAACCCAAACCAGCTGTTTATCCATCTCAAAAACCTTATCTTCATGTCAGTCTTGGAGGCATCCTTTACTGATGAGTAAGGTCGAGGTCCCCTTTGGTCCCTGGGATAGATTTGCTGGCAGGTCTGACCAAGAATCTTTGCTCATCATAGTAGTTAATAGAGATGACATAGGGTAGAATACAAACCCAGGTTTACTGTACTGGTCATAGAAAATTTCCATGAGCAGGTTCCAGGTAATGCCTCCATTGACAGAATATTCCAAGAGAACACCTTGGTTACGGTTGTTTGGTGTAATCAGGCATCCGTACATGAAGTAAAACTGGATAAACTCAGCATTAGTGAGATTTAGATCCACGGTGACTAACAGTCGACTGCAACCCTGAGGAAAAGCAGAATGCAACAGACAGTGGTTAGGAATTGTGATTGCAGGTTATAGGTTTTCTCTGGCTTCGACTGTTTTTATTTTCCCTTTATAATACAAGCCACACAGTATTATAATACTCATTTTCTTATCATCTCTCCTGTTACACTCAATCCTAATATGGCCTCTGGCACAGAGTAGGTACTCAGCAAATATTTGCTGAATTTTGACATTTCATTATTCTTACTTACAAGGGCAATGTATTTTATTCAAGGAGGTTCTCTTTTATCTTCTTATAAGAAAGATGAGAGCTGAAATTAAAGTAACTATTCTGTTTTTAATAAACTATTTCCAATTATTCACAGGCATTTATTATAACTAGAGATAATAGTTATAATGCTTTTTATTTAAACTTTTATAGTTGATTTTAATGTCACTAGTATTAATTCATTAATGTAGGTAGGTAGAGATTTCTTGGTTGAACATAGGAGGAAAACTAGGCCTCTTTAGAATTCCACCTAAGCTAAGCAGAGTATTATAAATAAACACTGTGCTCCTAGTCAGTGTTGTTGATTACAAAATCTTATACATTGTGACTAGAGGGAAGATGGCGGCTTTACTCTAGGCAGCGTGTTTCTCGGCTTCTGTGAAGAGGAGGGAAACTCGAGGATCGGTGGAGAAATAGAGCAAGTGGACTAGGTTACTGAGTCACTTTTGAAAGCAGGACATCAAAAATTATTGCGATCACTGAAAAACCAGACGGTAAGGAGACTGCTTCAGGACAAAAGGGACCCAGGGATCAGCGCGGGGTCTAGGGGGGTGCAGTCCCCAGGCCTGGTGCTCCTGGGTATGCCTCAGGGCTCCAGGGAGAGGGGAGTCGCTGCTCCCTCCCCCAAATATGGGGGTTGAGCAACTCCAGGGGAGAACGTGTTGCTTGAAGGAACAGATTGGCCAGTTGGACTGGGAAAAAATCACCCAGGGACTATGAACACCTACCCAGAGACCTGGGAGAAGTGAGGGCCTCCAGCCGACATGACCAGGGGCAGCCGGGAAATGCATCTGCACCCCTAGCCTGGTGGGAGTGCTGATCCATGGAAAACACAGAGCCAGGAAGGGCTCAGCTCACGCCCTGTCGGGAAGCCTGACTCCCAAGCTGTGATCCCGGGAGGGATGCGGCGCTTAGTGCGTTCCTACAGTAGTAACTCAAAAATTTCCAGCCAGCCTGACCAGGGGTGGCTGGGAAATGTGCCAACACCCCTAGCCCGGTCAAAGTGCGGATTGTGGAAAACACAGAGCCAGGAAGGGCTCGGCTCGAGCCCCATTGGGAAGCCTGACTCGCATGCGCTGTGAACCTGGAAGGGTCTCAGCATGGCACTTAGGGAGATCCTAGAGCCCGAATCTCAAAAGTTTGGTGGAGGGGCGTGCCCTTTTACGACTCCCAGGGAGGGCACAGTGAATCCCAAAATGTCGTGGGTGCCTCCTGAGATCATAGAGCTGGAACCCTGCAGGACCCTGAAGTCCGGAAGAACATGGCAGTGAGCTCCGGAGAGCGAGTGTTCTCAGGAGCGCCCAGGGTAGCTGACAGACTGGCTGAGATCTGGCTGGGAAGAGAGAGAAGCATTTCAAAGGTCCCTCAACCAGCTGAAGCCAGCAAGATCAGAAAAACTGGTCTGGCCAGTAAGAAACCAAGAAGAGGTTTTTTTTTTTTATTATTTTGTTTGGTTTTGTTTTGTTTTTGTGGCTGTTGTTGATTGATTGATTTTATCTTGTGTTTTATGTGACATTTTATTCTTCAATTCTTATTATTTTTATACCTCGCAATCCCTTATGTTTCTCTTCCATTCATCCTAATATTATTCTTTCCATTCCAAATTTATCTCTCCTGCACTCCATCTTCTGCTTTTCTTTCCTTTTTTTTTAATCTTGCAAGTTACTGTAAATTTGTATTATCTTTTTCTCACTTTTCTGCCATTTTTTATTTTAATAATATTTTGGTATTCTTTTTCTTTTTGTATAATCTTCTTTGCTTGGCTGGTTATACTGTCATTTGATAGGTTCCCCCTAGTATCTCAGTCACAATGTGTTGATAATTTACTATCCTTCATCTGTGTTCCATTCATACACCTCTCAAGGTTCTATACTCTTTATTCTTGTTATCTAGATCTCATCAATTCTGCCACAAGACTGTCACTTTACTATTACTGTTAATAAGGCCTAGTCCATACAATTGTAAATACTACTCAATACTCCTACCTGATCTCAGCCCACTTTGCAATTTTCTGAACTATACTATTGTGGGGGTTGTCTCTATTCTTTTATACACTACTCCTATATACTAATCTTTAATCCAACCCTACCTTAGAATCTGACCTCCCACAGCCTCACAGCTTTCTAGATCCAACTAACAATCCTCTCGTCCCCAATAAGAGTCTTATCCTCTTTCCATCCTTTCTAAAATGTGGATAGTGGGGTGGAGGATCACGGTTAACACTATAAGGAGCCAAAGGATAACCCATCTCTTCTCTACTGGCTGCTAATGTAAATATCATAGTACATTGTCTTGCTGTCTTAAACCATTTCGCCTTACTCCTCCAACTGATCACAAAAAAAGAGTAGGGAGAAGATGTGAACACCAGGATACATGAAGGAGATTGCATTACTTAATCTCACAAATATTCTACCACAGAAGTTCACACCATAATTACAGGTAATCAGAACAGATCAATTTAAGAAACAAGAAGAAACAAGGAGAAACCCATGAACAATGAGAAAACAAAGAAACAACCCCCAATTGAAGGGAAACGAGGAAGCCTCAGGAAAAATGCTAAATAAAATAGAGGCAACTCAACTATCAGATAGTGAGTTCAAAACAATGATTATCAGGAAGTTCAATGAACTCACAATGAGCCATCAGAAATTAGAGGGAAACTATATCAATCTCACTGCAAACTATATAAACATGAAAAAGGAAATAGAAACTCTCAACAAAGGTCAAGAGGAAATGAAGAATACAATTTCTGAACTGAAAAACACAGTAGAAGGAATGAAAAGCAGGATTGATGAAGCAGAAGATGGGATTAGAGAGCTGGAGGACAAAGAAGAAAACAACATCCAGAAAGAGCAAGAAAAGGAAAAAAGGCTCAGAAAGAATGAAGAGGGATTAAGAGAAATGCAAGACAATATGAAATGTAATAATATCTGTATAATAGGGATACCAGAAGGAGAAGAAGAAGAGCAAGGGAACGAAAACCTAGTTGAACAAGTAATGAAGGAGAACTTCCCTAATTTGATGAGAGAAAAAGTCACACAAATCCAGGAAACACAGAGAGTCCCAATCAAGAGGAACCCAAAGAGACCCACCTCAAGACACATCATAATTAAAATGGCAAAATTTCAACACAAAGAGAGAATCTTAAAGGCAGCAAGGGAGAAAAAGGAAGTAACACACAAGGGAGCCCCAATAAGGCTAACAGCTGACTTCTCAATGGAAACACTTCAAGCCCGAAGAGAATGGCAAGAAATACTCCAGGTAATGAGAACCAGAGGTCTGCAACCAAGGCTACTATATCCAGCAAGGTTCTCAGTCAAGATAGAAGGCCAAATAAGAAGCTTCCCAGACAAAAGAAGTCTAAAAGAATACACCTCGACCAAACCAGCCCTGTAAGAGATTCTAAAGGGACTGCTTTAAGGAACGGAAGGAAAAGAGAGAGAGAGGAACACACGTACATAAAAGACAATGAATAAGTACCTATCAATAATAACCTTAAACGTAAATGGATTAAATGCTCCAATCAAAAGACACAGAATAGCTTAATGGATAAGAAAAAATGACCCACATATCTACTGTCTACAAGAGACCCACCTCAGGATAAAAGACCTACACAGGCTGAAAGTGAAGGGCTGGAAACAAATATCCCAAGCAAATGGACAGGAAAAAAAAGCCGGGTAGCAATACTCATATCAGACAAAATAGACTTCCAAAAAAGGTCCATAAAGAGAGACCCAGAAGGTCACTTCATAATACTCAAGGGAAGAATCCACCAAGAAGACATAAATATTGTAAATATATATGCACCCAACATAGGAGCACCCAAATACATAAAGAAAATCTTAGAGGACTTCAAGAAAGATATGGACAGCAACACAATTATAGTGGGAGATTTTAACACTCACTATCAAAAATGCGTAGATCTTCCAAACAAAATATCAACAAAGATATTGTGGCATTGAACAATACCCTTGATGAAATGGACTTTACTGATATATACAGAGCCCTCCATCCAAAAGAAGTTAATTATACATTCTTTTCAAATGTACATAGAATATTTTCAAAGATAGACCACATGATAGGACACAAAACAAGCCTCAACAATTTCAAGAAAATTGAAATCATACCAAGCATTTTCTCAAACCACAAGGGACTGAAGCTAGAAACCAACCACAAGGAAAAAACCCAAAACACTCAAAATCATGGAGATTAAATAGCATGCTATTAAACAATGAATGGGTCAAGAATGATATTAGGGAAGAAATCAAAAGGTTTCTGGAAACAAATGAAAACGAACTCACAACAACCCAAAACTTATGGGACACAGCCAAGGCAGTCCTGAGAGGGAAGTTCATAGCGACACAGGCCCACCTAAAAAAGTTAGAAACATTCCAAACAAACAGCCTAACCCTATGTCTACAAGAACTCGAGGAACAACAACAAAGGCAGCCCAGAGCAAGCAGAAGGAAGGAAATAACCAAGATCAGAGCAGAATTAAATGACATAGAAACTGAAAGCACAATTCTAAGGATCAATGAATCCAAGAGCTGGTTCTTTGAAAAGATAAACAAAATCAACAAGCCTTTAAGCAGACTCATCAAGAAAAAAAGAGAGAAGACTCAAATAAACACAATCAGAAATGAAAGAGGAGAGATTACAACAGATACCACAGAAATACAAAGGATTGTAACAAATTACTACAAAGAACTGTAAGCCAAGAAATTTGAAAACCTAGATGAAATGGATAAATTTCTAGAAAAATATAATCTTCCAAAACTCAATGAAAAAGAAGCAGAAAGCCTGAACAGACCAATAACAACAAAAGAAATTGAAGCAATAATCAAAAAACTCCCAACACACAAAAGCCCTGGACCAGATGGTTTCACAGGAGAATTCTACAAAGCATTTAAGGAAGAGCTAACCCCTATCCTTTACAGACTATTCCAAAAAATCCAAAAAGATGGGAGTCTCCCAAACTCTTTTTATGAGGCCAACATCATCCTAACTCCAAAAGCAGATAAAGACACAACAAAGAAAGACAACTTCAGGCCAGTATCACTGATGAACATTGACACTAACATCCTCAACAACATACTGGCAAACCGCATCCAACAATACATTAAAAAGATCATACACCATGACCAAGTTGGATTCATCCCAGGTATGCAAGGATGGTTCAATATTCGCAAATCAGTAAATGTAATACATCACATAAACAAAAGTAAAGGCAAAAACCACATGATCATATCAATAGATGCAGAAAAAGCATTTGATAAGGTACAGGACCCATTTATGGTAAAAACACTCAGCAAAGTGGGAATACAGGGAGTATTCCTCAACATAATAAAGGCCATATATGAGAGACCTACAGCCAACATCATACTCAATGGGCAAAATTAAAATCTTTTCCACTAAGATCAGGAACAAGACAAGGCTGTCCACTTTCACCACTTCTATTCAATATAGTACTGGAAGTTTTAGCCACAGCAATCAGACAAGAAAAAGAAATAAAAGGCATCCAAATCAGAAAGGAGGAAACAAAACTGTCACTGTTTGCAGGTGACATGATAGTATACATAGAAAATCCTATAGACTCCACCAAAAAACTGCTTGACCTAATAAATGAATTTGGCAAAACAGCGGGATACAAAGTCAATATCCAGAAATCAAAGGCATTTCTGTACACCAACAATGAAACAGCAGAAGCAGAGATCAAGGAAAAAATCCCATTTGAAATAGCAAAAAGACAAATAAAATACCTAGGAATAAGCCTAACCAAAGAGGTAAAAGACCTGTATTCAGAAAACTATATAACACTCAGGAAAGAAATCAAGGAAGACACAAACAAATGGAAACATATACCGTGTTCATGGATTGGAAGAATTAATATCATCAAAATGTCCATACTACCCAAAGCAATTTATACATTCAATGCAATTCATATTAAAGTACCAATGGCATATTTCACAGACATAGAACAAACACTTCAAAAATTTATATGGAATTATAAACGACCCTGAATAGCTGCTGCAATTTTGAGAAAGAAGAGTAAAGTAGGAGGGATCACAATACCTTACACTAAACTATACTACAAGGCCACGGTAATCAAAACAGCCTGGTACTGGCATAAAAACAGGCACATAGACTAATGGAACAGAACAGAGAGCCCAGAAATAAACCCAAGACTCTATGGTCAATTAATATTTGACAAAGGGGGCAGCAACATAAAATGGAGTAAAAATAGCCTCTTCAACAAATGGTGTTGGGAGAACTGGACAGCCACGTGCAAATAAATGAAACTTGAGCACCAACTTACACCATATACAAAAATAAATTCAAGGTGGATAAAAGATTTAAATATAAGTTTTGGCACCATTAAAGTCCTAGAGGAGAACGTAGGGAGGAAAATCTCAGATATTTCATGAAGAAACTTTTTTACTGACTTGTCCCCTAGAGCAAGGGACATAAAGGAAAGAATAAACAAATGGGACCTCATCAAAATTAAAAGCTTCTGCACAGCTAAAGAAAACAGTATCAAAATTGAAAGAGAACCAACTGCATGGGAAAACATATTTGCCAATGATACCTCAGACAAGGGTTTAATCTCCAAAATACATAAAGAACTTACACGACTGCACTCTAAGAAGACAAGGAATCCAATTAAAAAGTGGGCAAAGGACTTGAACAGACACTTCTCCAAGGAGGACATACAGAAGATCCAGAGACACATGAAACGATGTTCAATATCGCTAGCTATCAGAGAGATGCAAATTAAAACCACAATGAGATACCACTTCACACCAGTCAGAATGGCCATCATAAACAAAGCAACAAACAACAAGTGTTGGAGAGGTTGTGGAGAAAAGGGATCCCTAGTGCACTGTTGGTGGGACTGCAGACTGGTTCAAACACTATGGAAAGCAGTATGGAACTTCCTCAGAAAACTAAATATGGATCTGCCTTTTGACCCTGCAATTCCACTGCTGGGACTCTATCCTAAGAATACTAAAACACCAATCCAAAAGAACCTATGCTTCCCAATGTTCATAGCAGCACAATTTACAATAGCTAAATGCTGGAAGCAACCAAGATGCCCATCAATAAATGAATGGATCAAAAAACTGTGGTACATTTACACAATGGAATTCTATGCAGCAGAAAGAAAGAAGGAGCTCCTACCCTTTGCAACAGCTTGGGTGGAGCTGGAAAACATTATGCTAAGTGAAACAAGCCAGGCATTGAAAGGCAAATACCATATGATCTTACCTTTAATAGGAACCTAAACAACAAGACAAAGAAACAAGCAAAATATAACCAAAGACACTGAAATAGAGGACAGGCTGACAGTGTCCACAGAAGAGAGTAGAGGGAATCTCAGGGGACAGTGGGAAGGGTTCATGGGAACAAACTTAAAGGACACATGGTCAAAAACTAAGAGGTGGGTGGTAATGGGAGGGAAGTGGGGAGGAGTGGGAGGGGGTGCTGGATTGGGAGTAAAAAGGAGAAAACTGTATTTGAACAATGATTAAAATAAAATTAAAAAAAATCTTATACATTGTATGTTCTCTTGTTACTCTTGGGCCTAAAACACTGGATATAAATAATATACTTCATTGGCACGAATGTGAAACATTAATGTGGGACATGATAGAGAAATAAAGAGCTGACAGTGAATTTATAATTTTTAAAAAATTAAATTGCCTATGAAGGGTATTTAATTATGGTATTGGAGAAATACTCTTTTTAAACAAGTCATCTTTGGTAGCAATATAGGATGAGTACAATTTTCTGAAAAAATTTCTAACATTGCTGCTGTGATTCACAAAATAATTTGCTATAAATATAAATATCTAGTAATTACTGACAATTATTCTTTCTTGGGTAATTTACACAAAGGATTAATTGTTATTAATTCAGGAAACAGTGAAGCTCATTTTTCAGATTTTGGTTTTGTAAATCCAAAATCTGTTGCAAGCTCAAGAGTTTTCAACTACAGCACCATCAAGATGGAAGACTCTTACACATTGTGCAGAAGCACTCTCTCCCAGAATGAAAATTCATTTATGTCCTAAAAATGTGTACTTAAATATGCATTGTGCAGGCACTACCCTGCATAATTAAATTGTCTCAACTGATTTGTGATAGGAAAATGAGGCATATAATTAGTGTTTTCTGATATATATAAAGTTGCAAGTTCAGATCTGGGTTGTGTGTTTAGAATGTGTAACTCTGCATTTTGATCTGCCAATTAAACTTCAAAGGAGACTCAGCCATTTGGGGAAAACTCAGAGGATGCAGAAATGAGTAGCCAGTAGCCAAACACTCACCCCGCTGAAATGGAGAGCCATTCCTGAAGCCACAGCTCCACACACAGTACTTAATTTTCCTCCATTCACAGTAAGCCAGTTCTGGTTGGATGGGGCTCGATTGAAGTTGTCTTTGAGCTGAGTTGGAAGGGAGGTCTCAGGCTCATCACAGTACAGGCCACCCCACTGCTCATCACAGCTAGATATGGAGAAAGAGAAAGGAAGAGTCAATATCAGACAAAGCCCCCTCACGTGGGTTCTTTAATCAGTGAAGCCAACTTTTTTCCTAGTCCATGATGATGACAGGTGACTTATCTTCACAGAGCTGTCCAGAATTCACCTGTTCTTCTTAAGAGGGCTTTAGGTTAAAAATAAACTGTGAACTAAATGCCTCCAGACTTTCTGAAAGTAGTGATGTGGACTTAAATGGGGAGAGAAGGAAGCAACTTCAAGAAATTTCCTGAAGCCCTGTCTCTATATCACACAGCTCTGGATGGGTGATAAACAATTGCAGCTGCCAAACTAAACTGGTAGGCCCTAATAACTTACAAAATTGGTCTTTTTAATAGAACCTTTGGTCCCGTTGGGAATCCAAGAAGCCATGTTCAAATTAGCACAAGGTACTTTGGATAGCATCTACCATCTCTGACCAAAGGACTGACTTCTTTGTTGGATGTGGGAGCAAATATATGAACACAGAACTGGGAGGCTCTAAAATCTCAGAGATCATTCTGGACATGGTGTAGAGTCACTGAACAAAAGAAAGACTTCCCAGGTGTTTAAAGATTAGTAAAGAAGGGGCTATGAATTCTCTCTCAGCATCTTCATTTATATCACCTTGTTGAACAGCATAATCTTTGAAAATAAAGCAAGAGACCTGAGGTACACAACACACACACAGTGACACACACCTTATTTAGATCCTTCCAAAGATGCCAAGGATCTCTAAAAGTAAAATACTAGACTTCTCCATCAAATATGCCTGGTAAATGATCAGGTATTTATATACTTTCTTTTTCTTTTTTTTCTTTTTGCTTCAAAAAGCTTTATTGTTTCCATCTGGTTATATACTTTCTCATGCAAACAACAGGAGAATATCAATTAAACCACAAGAATGTGTATCATTACATATGATTATATTTAGACCTATGTGAGGAAAATACTTATAATGAATTATTTTTTGTCAGAACATACTACACTCCTGAACCTCTCTCTTCTAATGTCTTTTTCAGGTTTCTGGTATATTGTAGAAACACAGAAGGAAATAAAATACAGTTAATTATAATTCAGCCTTCTCCTGACAAGATGGCCATTGTTCAGTTCCTAATCTTTAAGCAAGGATGAAGATATAATTGCCATAAATTCCCTAGTTAGCTCAATATCAGATTTGAGGAAAAATGTATAATCTAAGGTAGCTTGGAAATGATTAATAAACCAGTTTCAGAAAAATCTGCTGGTTGAAATGTGTATCAGGAACTTTCTGCAGAAGGAAGAAAACAAGTCTACTCACACACAGTTCCCTTGCGTGCACCTTCCATGGCCACTGCACATGTCTACACAGCCATCTCCAATATAGACGTTATCTATCGCCCATGTCTGCTGCTTGTCAAAAGGAGCTGGTTGATGCCAACGGAAACGAGTGGCTTGGGACCTTGTAAGAAAAGAGAATTACAATAAAGGATGTGGTGAAAAAGAAGAGGTGTTCTGGTATGTTTGAGCAAGTGAAGTGCATAGAGGAGTGTTAACACAAATGCACGGACATCCCCACTTATATTCTGAAAAGAGCATTCATTATTGCAATATTCTCTGCAGAACTTTGATGAACAAAAGCAAACCTAACTGAATACAAATAGCTTGAGAATGTATTTTGGGCCAATGATCTTTCTGAGCCTTGTAAAAACAGACTTAAACTCAAACTAAAACTAATCCTAAAACCAGTAGCTTCAGGAGAACAGTTAGCACTAAATTTTGCGAGGGGACCACTGTGGAGTGACTAGGGGGCTGATGCTAACTTATATTTGCAAATTAGGAGAAGATGCTGGTCCTGGAGCAGGCACAGCTCCTCTGCATTTGACTTGGAAGGAGGACATAGGTTAGATTTCAACTCCTACTTGCTCCCTAAGCCAGACACTTTTGTGCAATGGATATGCTGGTCTACCTCATGCGGCATTTGTGAGGACTTTTCACAATGAAAGCCTTAAAAAGATAGTAGGAATGCAAATCAGAAGAATCAGTGAAACCCTAGATAATTGGACAGATATAAGAGAGAGAGTTATAAATAGGAGTACACTTATTTTAGATCAACTTAAGTGCAATATAAATAAAACCTGAACAGACATTCTTGCATTCCAGAAGCAGAAATGTATTTGCTCAGTTGTACAGTTTCAGGGAGTGTCTTGTTTAGAAATACAAATAAACTTATGTTTTCAGAGACACTAGATGGCAGTAAAATCCAAAAAATGCCCGAGGCTCAAGCAAGTTTTAATATTCAAGACCCATAGAAGAAATTATCAGCCAGAATCAGTTTTGTTTTGTGGACTCATACATGTTTGTCATTAACAGGTTAAATACTTGACTGAGATAGATCTGTTTCTCAGGGCAGGGCAAAAGACCATACAACAGCAAGGTTTTCATACTTTCTAATTGAAAATATTTTTATTAACTCTAGAAAATAGGGAAGAAACAGATCAAAATTAAAATCTTCACACTGAAAGAAACAGTTCAGGTAGATATTTGTTACTGTACACTGACAGATTTCTCCACAATCCCTCTTTCTCACCAGCCTTTGTGTTACTCCCAGTAGAGTCATGTCTACCTAATTCCCTCCTAACACACACTACTGCATATAATGCACGAAGCTCTTCATGAGGTGGGCCCCTTGCTCTAGTCCCTCAACCTGGCTCCTCACTTCTGGAGCACTGCCCCTTCTATCTGTTCCCAAAGCTCACAAACCTTCTGCTTGTACAGTTTTCCTCAGTCAGCCTAATTAATCCTGTGTGTCCTTTAGGTCTGAGAGGAAATGCAAGATACTCATAGGGAAATTTTCTTTCTGATCCCTTTCAAAATTTCTTCCTAGCAAACTTTTCTTTTCCTTGTATAGTATTGAGCACAACTATAGTCATATATGTATTCACATATGTATTTCTTAAATGTCTGCCTGATCCTCAGAAGGGTAAATTTTAAGGGAGCAGGGTTAATCTCTTTTGTTCAACATCATACATCAGTGCACAGTGCACAGCACTTAGTCGGTGCAGGGGTTGGTATCCAGGGGCCGCCATTCTCACAGGAAATCATGTGAAGAAGGCCCCTGGAGTTGTGCAATTCAGTGGCTCTGCAGATCACTTAACTTATAGTGACTAAGGTTATTAATAGCTCTGGCTGTTTATGCTCAGCAATGTCTTATGAATAACATAATGGACTATCGTATTTCCATAGCACATCATCATTTGGATTCTTATAACAAATCAAACTTATATATTTCTTCTGTGTTTCTTTAGACCATAAGCTTCTGAAGTAGAGGGAATATCTCTGTATTCCTTCAGGGAATAAAGTTTTGTATCTTCAGTGCTTATAGATAGTGGGCAAGTAATAAAATTTCCTTGTTTCCCTAATGTTTTATACATGCTCCATCAAAGTCATATCACCTTGAATGAAAAGTACCTATTTATGTGTAATTTCTTTTGTTAGATTATTCTCCTTATTTATCATTTTATTGCTGGTGACATCTACAGATTGGGCTTCATAAACATTTACTGAAAGAATGTTAATTTAACAGCAATAAAGGTGACCAGGAAGAATAAAATAAGAGATGTCTTATAGATGGGTGGGCAGGGGCTGCGGTCATTGTGGAGGGGACAGTGACTTGATGTTAAAGGGGAGGGAGGACTTCTTTGCCATTGGGAGGTGACACGGGCAGCCAAGCAGGTGGTGGCTTTCAAAGCATTGGTTGTGTTTAATCACAGCTGGGCAGCCACTTAACAGAGAGACTGTACAGAAGATTTAAAAGCCAGATGCATTGTTGGAGTTGATAGCTTTTATGGAGACTTCAAGCCATGACATTTTCTTTTTAAAAAAATATATTTTATTGATTATGCTATTAAAGTTGTCTCATTTTTTTCTCCACTTTATTCCCTCTGCCTTGCACCCCTCCTCCCACCAGCATTCCCCACCTTAGTTCATGTCCATGGATCATACATATAAATTCTTTGGCTTCTCCATTTTCTATACTATTCTTAGCCTCCCCCTGTCTATTTCATGCCTACCATGTATGCTTCTTATTTCCTGTACCTTTTCCCCCATTCTCCCCTCTCCATCTCCCTGCTGATAACCCTCTATGTGATCTCCATTTCTGTGATTCTGTTCCTGTTCCAGTTATTTAATTTTTTTTTTTTTTAGGTTCAGTTGTTGATAGCTGTGAGTTTGCTGTCATTTTACTGTTCATGTTTTTGATCCTCTTCTTTTCCTTAGATAGGTCCCTTAAACATTTCATATAATAATGGCTTGGTGATGATGAACTCCTTTAACTTGACTTTATCTGGGAAGCACTACATCTGCCCTTCCATCCTAAATGATAGCTTTGCTGGATAGAGTAATCTTGGATGCAGGTCCTTGCCTTTCATGACTTTGAATACTTCTTCCCAGCCCCTTCTTGCCTGTAAGGTTTCTTTTGAGAAATCAGCTGATAGCCTAATGGGAACTCCTTTGTAGGTAACTGTCTCTTTTTCCTTTGCTGATTTTAAGATTCTCTCCTCTTTAATCTTGAGTAATGTGATTATGATGTGCCTTGGTGCGTGCTTCCTTGGGTTCAACCTCTGGGACTCTCTGAGCTTCCTGGATTTCTTGGAAGTCTATTTCTTTTGCCAGATTGGGGAAGTTTTTCTTCATTATTTGTTCAACTAAGTTTTTGATTCCTTGCTCTTCCTCTTCTCCTTCTGGCACCCCTATATTTCAGATGTTGGAACATTTAAAGTTGTCCTGGATGTTCCTAAGCCTCTCCTCATTGTTCTGAATTCTTGTTTCTTCATTTTGTTCTGACTGAATGTTTATTTCTTCCTTCTGCTCCAAACTGTTGACTTGAGTCCCGGTTTCCTTCCCTTCACTGTTGGTTCCCTGTGTATTTTTATTTATTTTGTTTGCATAGCCTTCACTTTTTCCTCTATTTTGTGACTATACTCAACCATTTCTGTGAGCATCTTGATTACCAGTGTTTTGAACTTTGCATCTGATAGGCTGACTACCTCCTCATCACTTAGCTGTTTCTGTGGCATTTTGATCTATTCTTTCATTTGAGCTATATTTTGTTTTTGTCTTGACCTGCCTGTTATGTTGTAAGGTATTTCCCAGGGTTGGGCAACCCATGTCGCTGCATTGTGGCACTGTATGTGGGGGAGGGGCCTGAGAAGGAACAGTGTTGCTTCCTTGGCTCTGGGGCAGCTTTCAGTCACTTCTTTCACTACCCACAAGCAAATTGGGCCCTTCTGGTGCTGATTCCTGGGTGAGTGGTTTGTGTATATTCTAGGACCCTGTGGGTCTCTCCAGTGAATTCTCCTGTGAGGCTGGGAGTTTCTCCCACTGCTGTAACCCCCACAGATTTTTACAGCTGGAGACTTTGAGACTTTCTTTTCCCTCACTGGAACCCTGGGTTTTGTGGAATGTCTCACTGCCCAGTTGTTCCTCTGGGTTTATCTGCACACAAATGTGGGATTGCCTGGTCCTCCAGCTGCAGCTTTGCCATGTGACCTCTTTGCCCCAGCTGGCATGTCCTCCCTCCTACTGGTCTGAATGAATGTTTTTTCTTTGATTCCTTGGTTGGCAGACTTCCATATAGTTCAATTTCTGTCAGCTCTGGTTATTTTCTGTTTTAAAATTTGTTGTTGTCCTTCTTTTGGTTTTGCAAGGAGGCAAAGTATATCACCTATGCCTCCATATTGGCCGGAAGTCCCCCATGACATTTTCAAATAAGGGCTCTGACCTATGCTCTGATACTTGGTAATTCTATGTTCATGGTGAGTAATTTAACATATATAACAAGAAGGTTGAATTAGATTATTTTTAAGGCCTCATCTCAAATGTGATGATTTTTTATCCTTGGGGATAACTATACCTGGTAATTGTATACCCATAAAACATGAGTACACGTGCTACCCAATATTGTTATATAAGAAAAGGAAACACTTTCACTAAGAGGATGAATTGGAGTAGAAATTAAAAATGAATGTCTGGGAGTGCATTTTGCCTTTCCACTGAAGACTGTATCTTCCTCCTTGACTGAGCTGAAACACCAAAGATGCCTCCTCAGAGCACAGAGAGCAGACCACTGAGGAACAGAGCAGAGCTGTCTAGCTGGAAAGGGTCCTGGCTCTTGGGCTACCTCTCAACTGTGCTGTAGCACAATTGAGCGGTTCTCCAGCCATGCAGCTATGAAAAAGAAAATCAAGTTTGGAGGTTGAGATATCAGGACATCTTCTTCCCAGCCCTGTGACAACTTCACTGTGTAAAGGGGCCAACCACATCACTTATGTTTATGTGCTGACACTTCCCCATCTGTAAACCTAGGGAAATGCTATTTCCCACCTCACAAGGGTGTTGTGATAATTAATTAGTTCATGTTTTCCATGACCTGTGATATCTGAAGTCCCTTGGCAGGTATCATCATCTATCCTGAAGCTTCCTTATAATGACGCCACCACCAGCTGCTGCTTCTTGGAGTTGGGAGAAAAACGATCTCGGAACAGATTCCTCCTTTATTTCATATCCTTGAAATGTCTCCCCTTACTTCTTTTCTGAATTTATATGATTTCCCCTCCAACTACAGCACATAGCAAGTGCTCCTAAGTGTTGTTTAATAATTAAACATCCGTTTGTAAGCAGTTAAAAAAATGTCCCTGTAAACAGTGTAGTTTCCACCAGTGCCCTCCTTGGGAATCTTTCCTTTCCCCAAACCTTTCCTCTACACCTTTTAAGGTTTTGAAGCACATTCACATTGCAGGTCTGAATCTATCCATGAAGTCCTCATTGTCATCGGCATCAGCAGCAGCAGCAGTAGCAGCGGAAAAGCCCTTGATAGGGAACCATGCATATATTTTTTAACCTTTTCACTATTCCTTGGTATTTCCTTTACTCTCAAAGAGATACATAAGATACTTAGAAAATATTGCCCAACACTTCCCCTCTACCAAAGAAGAAGTTGAGGCCCAGTGCCTTCACTCACACAAGATTCACTCACAAAACTGAGGCAAGGCGACGATTTCTTGGTTCATTATTACTTTGTATTCTCATTCAGCAAATCCCTCAAAACTCCATCTCAATCTCTCCAGAAAATCCTACAGCTACCACAACTCCTAAATATGAACAGTTGTTTAGCTACAGAAGGTTACATGCACTGCTGCTATGTGTACACATGTATCTATTTATTTTGACTTCTGCAAGCCAATGTCATGGCTGAAGCCTGTGACCCTCTGTTTTCGAGTTATAGGCTCTGCCATATCTGCCCCATTTCAAAATGTGTCCTATATTTGCCTTGTCTAATATATTGCCTTTATATTTGGCATAAAATATCCTCACTTATCCTATTTCTTTCTGTTATACAAAAGTGGAGAATATTCCAAAGAAGATATACAAATGATCAATAAATACATGAAAAGATGTTCAACATCATTAGTTATTAGAGAAATTGAAATGAAAACCACATGAGACACAACTGCATACTCTCTAGGATGGCTATGATAAAAAAAAATCCCCATCTCACCACCCCAGTTGCTCTACAATCTTCTTGCCCTTTCATGTGCTTATCACCTTTCCCTTAGACTTCCTGCAAACATTGTGTTCCATGCTGTGGTTAAAACCACTTGGCTTCCAAAATGTTGTAGTTAATCTTTAAAGACTGGGGTATCAGCTAGGTCATTAGGGATAGTAGAAGGGAATGGATCATGTTCAAACTGTGACTTAAAATAGCCAAGTCACACCTGAGCCTTCCAGTAACAGCTCCCCCCCTCTACCTTTCTGGGTGGATTTGAGTTACCTGCCCTTCCATTGACTTACCCTGGTTCTCAGGTGACATTTCAAGAATCCATGCCACTTGAGCCACCTGTTATTTTTAGTCTGGGGTTAGTAAAGAAGAGTAGTCAGGTTCAGATTAAGGGCTATGAAATTGATTTTGACATCTTCCTATCTTCTTTTCAGCTGCTCACAAGAGCTCCTAGCATTCTTCCTTCCTATGTCTCCTAGGACCATATCTCTAGGCAAGCAATAAGCATTTATAGTACTAATATAGTGGTTAAGCCTATGGGCTCTGGGGCTGGACAAGCTGTATTTATTTTCAGTATCTTACTGACACTGTTCTTTTGAAGGTCACTATTTCCTTAAAAAATCTAGTAAATTTATTGTGAAACATTTTTCTTTGTGATTCTCTGTGGCATTTGTCACTGATGACCACCTCTTCCTGTTCGGCAGCTTCTTTTACCTTGGCTTTTGGATACCATGTTATTCTGATTCTTCTTCTACTTCTCTGACTTCATCCTCTCAATTTCTTTAATAATTATTTCCACTTATTCTATTAAATTTAGAGATCCTTTATTTTCTTTTTAAATGCTCTCCTGTGGAGAGCTGATGCAATTTTATAGCATTGCATATCATCTCTATGCTCATGCCTCCAAAGTTGATCTTTCCTTGTTTCCAATCTTTGTATCTCTGTTAAATGGATATTTGTATTTTTGCATTTGTGATTCCAGCCATTGTATTCAATTCAGCATCAACTGATTAAATTTGCCATATTGTCCCTTCTGGAATCAACTTTAACTCTCCTCTCACTTCTCACCACTCTCTCAGGTTTCAAACTGTAGAGTCATTTATTAATGTGTGTAGTAGAGAAGAAACTGTTACTGAGTTTTATCAATTCTTTCTTTGAAATGTCTTGTAATATCTGCCTCATCACCTCCATGGTAGCTGTAGCACAGACCCTTGTTATTTCATGTATAGTCGTTATCACAATGCTTTTGCCACTTTCCTCTTACTCAAGTCTCTCTGTTCTCCCAATTTCTTTTCTTGGAATAATATTCTCAGCTGAAAAACCCACCATAGTTCATTCTTCCTGCAAGTCTAAACTTCTTTGCCTTGCTTCAAACTTGCTATAAGTTAACCCAACTCCACTAACAACTTTCCACAGTTCCAGATATGAGCTCTCTGATTCTATCAGCTCCACCTAGGATCATGTGCCCTGTTCACAATGTTCCTCTTATTTAGAATTTTTTTCTCCTTACCCACTATATTCTTAGCCATCCTTTGAGGGCCCATTTTTTCCACAAAAACCACTCCAACTCTGTTATGTAACACTGTCTTCCATTTCTTAATATCTATTGCATTTCTAGCCCATTCCTTAGTGAAGCTCTAAATGACATACATTGTGTATTATTTTTAAGTTGTTTCTTTGGTATACTTCTCATTTTCCTCAATTATATTCTAACCTCCTACTGAGCAGAAGCTTAATATAGTTTCCTGCCATTACCATGGGCTCACTCTGGTTAAGCTAATTTAGGAAGACGTCATAAATCTGACTAAAGTTTAAGTCTGATAGTAAACTTGATTGTGTGGTTAACTTATAAATATTAAAATGATTTAAATTTTAGTAAATGTTTACAATGTCCCAAAACTTCCATGGACATTTACTCAATTATCTTATGGAAAAAGTATCTCCATCTTTTAGGTGGGGAAACTGAAGCTTAGGGACATGAGATGACGTGTATAAAAGCTTACTGTGCTGAAAAGCTGGAACCCTCCGCTGAAGCACAATGCTTTCTGTTCATTTTTTTTCCCTTTCAGGAAGATCTAACTTAACTAGTGTGTATGGGGAGGAAAACATGCCATGATTCCATCTATCCCAATTTATTTAGGTTTTAATATAACAGTGTTTGGAGTAGAGTATGATGTATCTTGTGTTTAGTCTCAGTGTTCCCGTTCCCTTCCCTGTGAAAAGCAGTAGCATGCATTCAGTTTCACAGTTCAGAAACCAGGGAGTCATCTTCAACAATGCCCTTTCCCTCACCCTTCCATGTCCATTTCATCACTAAGCTCAGTCAATTTTATTGCCATTATTCTTCATTTTCTCCACTCTGTTCATGTCTGCTGCACCTTAGTCCAAGCTCCTAACACTTACTGAGGGTTAAGAGTCTCCTCATTTATACCCTTAGCCTCCCCAATTTATTCTCCAGTTAGAATAAGCTTTTCTGAGTGCAAATCTGATCATGGCTCCCGGTTTCCAAGCACTTTAGCAGGCTTTTCATTGTTTATATAACAAATCCTCAAATCTTCAGTGCAACTTACAGTGATCTTCATGGTCTCACCATCTTACACCTCACTCCACTCTCTCATCCATCTTCCAGTATCTCAAATACCTGCTTCCTCTTACTATAGGCCGTTATCTTTGTGTACAACATTTTTCTCCTTTCTTTTCACCTTCTTAACTCTTATGCATCCTTCATATCTTATCTCAATGATCTTTTCTCAAGAAAGCATTCCTTGACTTTCTTGAATACTGTAAACCTACCTGTGACATATAATGTCTTAGCATCATGCAACTGTCCTCCATCTCTCATCACAGCTGAATTTTATATTTACTTTGTGATTAACAGGGATTTCCCTCTCCCACTGCAGTAAAAGCTCCTTGAGGCAGGAATAAGTACAGCCCCTCACATGAAACTAGCACATAATTAAACATTTCAAAAATATTTGTTTAATGAATGACTAAATGGTTTAATAATCACTATGATGACTACTGGCTATTTTGGTTTGGCTAATGGTTTGATATTAATCTGTGGACCACCAACCTCAGTTGACTTGTCACTGTTGTACCAATAATACTGTGATCCTAGCTTGTGGCTGCAAGTGAGTGGACAGACTTACAACTGGCACATTGTCACATCTTATTTAGCACATGGCTTTAATTTGTCAGATCATATTTGTTCATAGAGAAGAGCAACAAACTAAAATTCTCAATTCTGTCCTGGTGGATAATATAAACATCGATGTCTCAACACTTCACAGATGTTGAGGCAGTAAGTTCAACTCAAAACAAGGAAACACCGCATTTAAAAAGTAAGTGAATATAAGAGCAGATATTATATAGATATGCTAATTTGCATGAGAGAAAAAGTACTCTGAGGCTGGCTCATTGTTCTAATCTTTGGCATGTGGAAGAGCATGATAAGAAGTGGGTCTGGCTTGAGCTCCATCCATACACATTTCTGTCTGAATTATCCAAAGGATCTAGTTGACTTATCCAAAGGGCAGTGTTGACTTTGAAATCATTGTACAATATGAGCTTTGAGGGTAGTATGATAAAGAACTGCACATTTTCAATACAATAGTAAGAGAAAATAAATGTTCTTATTTCTCAAATATCATTTGAAAGAGTCAAAATTCTTGTAGGTATATGTAAAAGACAATTAAAAAATAAATTGGAAAATGAGGAATAATTACTTTTCTTGAGTAAAAGATGTAAGGGGATATGACTAGCTGGAGTAAATCTTAGGATGTTTCTTATTTGCAAAATGCTACCAAGTAGCTCAGTAATAATTCACAGAATGCATAAAGACTTGAAAGACTGCTGCCTTAATGGAGGTTTATTTTTCTATTTTACTTATTAAGATCATCTCAATAATTCATTAATGGCAATACCTTAAATGAGAACAAAATCTCACGTATCTCATTTAAACCTGGCAACTGTGGTGACAGTTAATATAGTCACACCTTGGAGCCAGCAATTGTAGAGCAGCCCTGGGCTGTTAGAAACTGAAACCATTCCATTTTTGATAATCCTAGGAACAATTATGTCCTCAGGTGAATGGTTGAATTTTATGGTCATTTTCTAGGAAAACTTACTCATTATTCATTCGTGGGGAGGCGAGAGAACAATAATGAGCCCATACTGTAACTTCTGTTTGACATACTGAATTGGTTATTTGCTTCTTTTGTGAGGGCAACAACTGATTACCATTTTCTTGGAGGGAACAGGAGTTCCTGTAAAGATTTTACAACTTTCCTGTGCTTAGCACCTACTCAGGTGATGAAAAGAGAGTCACGTAACACTATCCTACTAGGCAAGGTGAATTCTCTGTTTTACTCAAACAGTTGCAAGTACACAGATAATTTAGACTTGTTACCTGCATTTACCAGGCAATTTTATTAAGCTACCATCATATCTTTTCTTTTTCATTTATCTTTTTACTATTCCTCTGAAGCAAAGCCACCATCATTTCTTATAGATATAATAAAGTATTTATAATCATTTTTCACATAAAAATGCTCTAGGTAATAATTTTCAAGGTATTGTTTGAGGTAAAATTTCAAAAGCAGACACTAATTTTAATACACATTTATGATAGTAAATACCTCATTTATATGATACCACTCACTGCTATATTTACAGTAGTCTGACTAATATAAAAAGATTCCATTTAAATCCATTTTGTATCCAATGTGCCTGTTTTAAATTTGAGACTTGTTCTTTCCCTGGCTGGTGTGGTACAGATGGAGCATTGACCCATCGGCTGAAAGATCGTGGGTTCCATTCCCAGTCAGGGCATGTACCCAGGTTGCTGATTTGATCCCTGCTTGGGGTGTGTACTCCACTATGGGTACCAATTGATGTTTCTTTCTCACATCAATATTTCTCTCCCTCTTTCTCCCTTCTCCTCTCTCTAGAAAGCAATAAAAATATGTTCTTGAGTGAGGATAAAAAGAAAGGGCTTGTTCTTGCCATAGTGAATTAAGTTGGAGAAGCTCATTGATCCAGGTACTGGTTTCTTGCATATGCCATTCTTCAAAAATATTAGAATTAAAAGTCAGTAAAAGCCTGCATTTGGGGGAAAAAAAAGAACATACCACTATAAAAATTGGCTTCTATTTTACTTATTAAAATTGCCTTAATAATTCATGTGTGGCAATATTGTCAACAGGTAATCTCATGTATCTCGGTTAAACTTGCTGTGCTGAAATCTGACATGCCAAATTATATTACATTTGGGTTTGCTACATGCAGAAGCATCCATACCTGATGTAAGGAGGGAGAGGCAGAGTGATTCTGGTCCACTTGTTGAAAGTGTCTGACACCAGGACCCGCTGCAGGTGATAACGACTGCATTCAACATTGGTAGGCAGGCAATCCCTTACCAATGGATGCCATGATAATCCAAGATCTACTGAGTATTCTAATTCAATAGCTGAAATAGGAAGCATTATTCTGATTAGAAATACATGTCTATAGACTCAGGAACCATACTTATTTATGTTTCCATTTCAATCAAATGTCAATTTGATTCCCCCCCCCCCAACCCATACAATGTTTCCTAGTTTGAGATATTTCCACATTTGATTTTTCCCTCTGCACATTGCTAGCTATTATTTTGACTTTCCATATTGAAATAATTTCTTTTAAAGGGATATAATGAAATGAAATGTAAGTAAATTTTACTGAATCATTCCTCATACTGAGCAACTTTAAGAACCATAACAAAGCTATTGCTTCATATACAACTAAAGCAATAGTTATAATAGCTATAATTTATGTATAATGATTTAATCTAATGGTTATTCAATATATATTACATAAGTACATCTTTCTCTGCTGTGCAATGGGATACACAGGGACTCAGAGAGGTGCAGGAGGTAAGTGGGAGCCATGCAGTTTGGGCCAAAACATGCAGTCAACTTTGGGGCTTTGGAAAGATATTTCTTTCTTTTCTCTTCTTCTGAAACATTCAACTTATACTCCCTATTTTATATTTTTCTCTCCCTATTCTCTTCTTGAGGTTTTATAAACTGCTTTAACCCTCACCTCCCTACTGAAATTACTTTCTTTAAGGCTGTGATTCTCAATCTTGGCCACACACTGAAATCAGCTGGTTACCTTTACAAACTACTGATGTCAGGGTCTTCCCCTCGGTGGTTGTGATTTCACTCCTCTGGGGCATGGTGAAGGAGGCAGGAGATTTAATGCTCCCCAGGTGATTCTCAGGTACAGCCACCAGGGGATCACTCACTACCCTAAATAATAGCTTGTCTCAGTCTTCAGTGTACTTGTCCTCCCCACAGCATTGGACATTATTTTATTTTATTTTTTCCGTATACCCTTGACTGAAGACTGGTCCTCTCCTCTAGCTGGGAAGGTCATCCTCTTCAACCGAGTATGCAGCTTCAGGAGGGATGCACATGGACTGGTGAAGGAGGAAGGGGACACCTGCCTAGCCAGCCAGATCAGCCGAATAAACCCTGGTGATCAACCCTGGTGATCAACCCTGTGACAGATGTCACAGCCAGAGCGCCCTCACATCTGCATTGGACATTACTGATCATCCCCTGAATCTTTAAATGTCCTTTTCTTTGGGGAGATATTATTCTGAATCAACTGTCTTACTTTCCCTCTGACTCCTGTGCTAACTAATGCAGCTATGGACATTCTTCCAGATTCCAGTTCTGGTCTTCTGTTGTATGTGTATACTCTTAGGGCTTCAATTATTACCTCTCTGCCAAGTTTTATATCTCAGAATTGATTTTACTTATTCAACAAATGTTCATTCAGCTTGGCATGGTGCTGGGTGCTGGCATATTGTCATGTAGAGTAGAGACAAAGTCCCCACTCTCCGTATTGAAGATCCTTCTCCCTAAAAAATATTTTCACTCCACATGACTTTTACTCAATACTTGAGACAGTCATCATTTTCCCTCATAAATAAATATCTTTTAAACTACTAAATTCTATCAATACCAATACTTTTAGACTAGTTTTCTAGGTTCAAAATTTAGATATTATTTAAAAAATTACTTTTCTCTACCCTGTTCAACCTGTCACCTAGTTTTGAGATCTGCTGCTTCCTTCATTTTTGTCTGCATTGTTTTGCATCAATTTTATCCATTCCATTTCTCTTCATACTGCACAGGGCAGGTCTTCATTGTCTCCCACGGAGATTACCACTGAGGCTTCTTTGCTGGGACTCTTTCTTACCTACCTTCACCAGCTCCTGAGTGAATATCTCTAAAACATACCATGGCACTCCTTGGCACTTGGGCCTTCTTATTCATGACCTTGTCAAGCACAAATTCTCATGACTGCTTTTTAAGGTCACTGTTGCTAACTGTGCTCATTCACTTTCCTCTTTCACTTTATCATTCAGTTCAACCTCTGTTAAAAGATTGTACCAAACTACAGTAGAAAGTACACATAGCTGAGCTTATAGGGCTGAGTTTCAGTCCTGGTGCTGCTCTGGGCTGACCATGTCATACCTTACCTCCTTGAGTTCTCCTTAACCTCTTATGCTAATGAGGGAGTAGGTCTCTTGGATCTTAAGGTTTTTTCCTATTTCCAATTCAGCACTCTGCTCCCTCCTCCATTAGATGCAAATATTACCTGTCCAAGAAGGTCTGCTCAGTTTCCCTCATAGAACAGGAGAGCTATCACCTCTGTTTCTTTGCTTATGCTGCCAGACATCATGAGGTGTTCTCTCCTCTCCATTCACCCTTCAAATCTACTTTATCAATCAATGCCAGTTGAGACTTAACTCTTGTGTGAAATCTCACCAAACTCCTTGGATTGACCATTCATTGGCCATCTCTCTTTCCTTTGAACTCTCATCACATTTTGCATCAGTACCCCCCAAATTAAGCATTTGATTTAGTCATGTATTGGACTTCTCACTTTTTTGAAGTATCCCCTCGACTAGACTGTATCTATTGAAGACAAGGTGCGTACTCTATATTTTCCAAGTTCCACTACTACTGTGGAATTCCCCCTAAGATATGCACATTAAGTTTAAACTAATGAAAATATGAAAAATCTGGATTTTGCAGGACCTTGGAAGTAACCAAATTCCTCAGATTTTGGTGCCCTAAGAGTCTAAAATAGAACAAGGCCTTTGTGAACATTCCAGTTTCCATCTCTTGGAAGCAGAGTGACATGGGGTGGTGAAAGACTAGAAGGCCCCCAGAACCCTGATAGGTCTGCAAGTTCTGATAGGTCTCCAAGTATCTAATGTTTTTATCTCTCCTAAGATAAGTCCATGAATGTGTGTGTAGGGTATGTGTGAGTGTGAGTGTGTGCATGTGCATCACAACTTAGAAGACATAGACTGGTCACCATTAATAACTGTGGCTTAGAATATGCTATAACTTATGATGGCAAAGAGTAAATGAGACTCTTGCCATCATGAGTCTTTGGCTAAATTAGAACCAAATTTTATGATTCCTGGGGAGATGTAAAGGAAATAATAACTGGACCAAAGTAAAGCCCCATGAATTGAAACTCATGTATATACAGATTTATGTGAAAATCCTACTGCTTATACTGGCATTCTCCATGTGTTTAGATTCCTTTATTCCATAAATCAGATACTAAAAAAATCTGGATTTATAAAAAGTTATCAATTGGGGGTTACTATTTACATATAAAAGAAGTCTTTATAAACATGCACTTAAAAATAATCTCAACATTCTTATGCTTTAAAAAGTAAACTTCTAGATATACTTTGCCTCCTCATACAACCAAAAGAAGTACAACAACAAATTTAAGAACAAAAAACAACTAGAACTGCCAGAAAATCAAACTGTATGAAAGTCTGACAACCAAGAAGTTAGAGAAGAAACATTCATCCGGACTGGTAGGAGAAGCAGAGACAGGTAGCCAGGCAGAGAGGACTCTTGGCAAGGCAGCGGCTGAAGTACCAGGAGGGTGAGGCAGTGGCTGGCAGAATGAGGTAGGCAAGACAGCGGCTGGCAGACCAGGTGGTCTCACATTGATGTGGATAAACTGGGAGGAGCAACTGGGGAGCCAGAGAGACTGCAAAACTCAGGGTTCCAGGGGAGGGAAATAAGGCCTCAAAACCTCTTTCTGTAAAAACCTATGGGGGTGGCAGTGGTGGGAGAGACTGCTAGCCTCACTGGAGAGGTCATTGAGACCCACAGGGTCCTAGAATGTATACAAATCCACCCACCCAGGAATCAGTACCAGAAGGGCCCAATTTGCTTGTGGGTAGTGGGGGAAGTGACTGAAAGCCAGCAGAGAGCTGAGCAAGTGGTATTGTTCTCTCTTGTACCCTTCCCCCACATATAGCACCACAATGCATCAACATGGGTTGCCCTGCCCTGGTGAATACCTTACAACATAACAGGTGCACTGAGACAAAGAAATATAGCCCAAATGAAAGAACAGATCAAAATGCCAAAGAAACAACTAAGTGATGAGGAGATAGCCAACTTATCAGATGCGGAGTTCAAAACCCTGGTAATCAGGATGCCCACAGAAATGGTTGAGTATGGTCACAAAATAGAGGAAAAAGTGAAGGCTATGCAAATTGAAATGAAGAAAAATGTACAGGGAACCAGCAGTGAAGGGAAGGAAACTGGGAATCAAATCAATGATTTGGAGTAGAAGGAAGAAATAAACAACAACCAGAACAGAAGAAACAAGAATTCAAAAAAATGAGGAGAGGCTTAGGAACCTTCAGGACAACTTTAAATGTTCTAACATCCAAATCATAGGGGTGCCAGAAGGAAAAGAGGAAGATCAAGAAACAGAAAAGTTATTTGAAAAAATAATGGAGGACTTCCCCAATCTGGCAAAAGAAATAGACGACCAGGAAGCCCAGGAAGCTCAGAGAGTCCCAGAGAGGTTGGACCCAAGGAAGCACACATCAAGGCACATCATAATCATGTTACCCAAGAGTAAAGATAAGGAGAGAATCTTAAAAGTACCAAGAGAAAGGGAGATAGTTATCTACAAATGAGACTATCAGCTGATTTCTCAAAAGAAACCTTATAGGCAACAAGGGCCTGGAAGCAAGTATTCAGTCATGAAAATCAAGGACCTACATTCAAGATTACTCTATCCAGCAAAGCTATCATTTAGGATGGAAGGGCAGATAAAGTGCTTCCCAGATAAGATAAAGCTAAATGAGTATAACATCACAAAGCCCTTATGATATGAAATATCAAAGGGACTTATCTAAGGTGGAAAAGAAGAGGATCAAAAATATGAACAGTAAAATGACAACAAACTCACAGCTATCAACAACTGAACCTAAAAAAACAAAAACAAAAACAAACTAAACAAACAACTGGAACAGGAACAGAATCACAGAAATGGAGATCACATGGAGGGTTATTGATGGGAAAGGGGAGGGAGGAGAATGGGGGAAAAGGTACAGGGAATAAGAAGCATACATGGTAGGTACAAAATAGACAGGGGGAGGTTAAGGATAGCATAGGAAATGGAGAAGCCAAAGAACCTAGATGTATGACCCATAGACACGACCTAAGGGGCAGGAAGAGTCAGTGGGTGGGCAGTTGCAGGGTGGAGGGGAATAAAGGGGAGAAAAAAATGGGACAACTATAATAGCATAATCAATAAAATATACTTAAAAATAAAAAATAAACTTCTAGACATCAATATTAAGACTAAACTGCAGAATAACCATCATTTAGACCACTTGAAAGCTAGCTGAATGGAAATCCTACAACTACAGAATTAAAGAAGCCACATTGAGACCAGTAGGAGAAAGCAGAGATGCAAAACAGGCTGGTCCCAAACCCACGTTAGATATCATGGTAGATAAAAATTGGAAGAGATATCTAAGCAACAGAGGTACTCTGTGAGGAACAAGGGGTCCCAGCCCCACACCAGTTCCTATAGTTCAGGGTTCCAGGGCTAGGAAAAGTCCCTGTAATTTCTGGCTGTGAAACTGGGGGGATTGTGGCTGAGTGAGACTGAGGGCTTCTGGAGTTCCAAGCAGTTCCTCTTGAAAGGCCTAGGCATGAACTTACTCAGAGTCTGAGCTCCAACACTAGGGCAGCAGCTTAATGGAATCAGATACATACAGGGAGGAAGTGAATTGACTGGCATCATGGGGGGAACTGGGGGCACAGCTTTCTGCCAGACAAAAGTGCTAGCATAAGCCATCATTCCTTTGCCCTTTCCCCAGAGCCAGCAGGTGGGTGCCATGTCTGAGACTCCATCAATCTGGCTCACACCATTTGTCCCACCTTAGTGATTCCCTGAGACCTTGCTCCACCCAACTTGTGGGCCTACCCAAGCTGTTTCTAGTGGCTTATCCAGGCAGAAGGCCTATCTTGGCTCATGCTTCAGGTTTTCCTAAAAATCCCTCAAACAAGCAGGATCTGTCTTCGGCATGCCTCATACCTCTTCCTAAGTGGCCCCAGGCCTGGCTCTTGCAGCAGTCAGCCTCGGTTGAAAGCTTGGCCTCACCTGGGCACCTCCAAGCCTGGAACAACTAGCAGCCATCTGCAGATCACTTTGTAGCCCATGCCAGTAGCCCTAGGCAGAACACAGGCAGGGCTGACCTTGGCTGGTACCTCCTAGGAGGCTCCAGAGACAGCACATGTAGTGAACAGCTTCAGACTACAACCAAGCACCACCTCC
Organism: Phyllostomus discolor; assembly: GCF_004126475.2. Taxonomy (NCBI): domain Eukaryota; kingdom Metazoa; phylum Chordata; class Mammalia; order Chiroptera; family Phyllostomidae; genus Phyllostomus; species Phyllostomus discolor. The sequence goes on from NC_040912.2 coordinate 45,424,801, forward strand.
AAAAGTGACACACTCAAGGGCAGACTCCGTGGCCACCAGAGCCTGACCAAAGTAAGTTCTTCTCTGTGGGGTGGGACCCTGCAAAGCAGATCCTCCACGGTGGTTGGAGGTTGTGTTCAGTGTTGCAGCCAGTACTTGTAGCTGATCCACCTGGGGGTAAATCCTTCCCATTGATGTGCCAACAGTAATCAAGGGTCAACTACAACAGGAGGGTATATACAGCCCACATGGGGGTTGAAGGGTTGGGGTACACCTGGAGTTCTCAGCTTGGTTGATTGAGGAGGCTGTGCCCTACAGTATACCTACTACATTAGGCCACTCTACCAACCCCAGAAGACATAGTAGCTCTACCTAATACACAGAAACAAACACAAGGAGGCTGCCAAAATGAGGAGACAAAGAAACATGACACAAATGAAAGAACAGATCAAAACTCCAGGAAAAGAACTGAACAAAATGGAGACAAGCAATCTACTAGTTGCAGACTTCAAAATACTGGTTATAAGGATGCTCAATGAACTTAGTGAGAACTTCAGTAAAGAAATAGTAAGCATAAAAAATGTATGCAAACCAAAAAAGAACCAGTCAGAAATAAAGACTAACTGAAATGAAGAATAATTTACAGGGAATCAACAGTCAAGTAGATGAAGCTGAGAATCAAATCAATGATTTGGGATATAAAGAAGCAAAAAACAGTGAATGAGAACAGGAAAAAGAAAGAAGAATCCTAAAAAATGGAGATAATGCAAGAAGCCTCTGGAACAACTTCAAGTGTACCAATATTTGTATCATGGTGGTGCTGGAAGGAGAAGAGAAAGGAAGAAATTTACTTGAAAAAATATTGACAGAAAACTTCCCTAATCTGCTGAAGGAGAGAGACATAAAAGTCCAGGAAGCACAGAGAGTCCCAAAGAAGATGAACCCAAAAATACCCCCCACCAAGGCACATGATAATAAAAATGCCAAAGGTTAAAGACAAAAATACAATCTTAAAAGCAGCAAGAGAAAAGCAGTTAGTAACTACAAGGGAGCTCCCATAAGACTTCTAGCTGATTTCTCAACATGAATGAAAAAGGTGAAGTTATTAAGAAGTACAAATTGGTTGTTTGGGAACAGTCATGGGGATATAAAGTACAGCATAGGGAATATAGATAATAATATTCTAATAATTTTGTATGTTGTCTGATGGGTACAAGATTTATCGAGATGATCACATAGTAAGTTACATAATGTCTAATCACTAGTGTATACACCTGAAAGTAATATTGTATGTCAACCATAACTGAAAAAAAGATTAAAAAATAAACTTCTAAAACTCAATTTACATACATTTTTCAAGGCTGCAGTTATGGTTTGGTTTAGAGGGCACCAGGGTGTTTTTTACAGACTTGTCAGAGATTTCCATTTACATACCTCTGTCCCTACCCAGATATGGGATACTTACCATAACAAGAGTCTGTGACTGAGCAGGAGGCAGCAAAATCTATCTGCAGAAATGAGTCCTCATTCACAGCAATGTCTGTGGTGACTACATAACGGGTGCTGGCCTTTTCGATGAAGACCAGGGCATCTCCGGTAGAGCCACACACAGGCATCTTGGTGCCTCCGGGGTGAAGTAGCCATTTCCTACTCTCCAGAGTTGTAAAATCATCCTCCAAGACTGTATTACCAGAAATATTTCCTCCAATAAGAATCTGGAATGTATTTTTAAAAACCCACAAATTTTTAATTTGGTTTTAGGATATAAGAAAGTATAGTCTTTTTTGTTTGTTTTCAGTTGTTGGAACAGAACTGGCATTATACAGCAAACACAACATTAGCAGCCCTTTCAGAATGCTCTTGTTTATGTGGTCTGCTTGTCCATCTGGCAAGAAGCTACAGAAAACAAATCGAAGGATTGACAAAACCATTCACAGCCTTCATGGGCCAAATTGTGCCTTTGGAAACGACATGTGCCCAAACTGGCACAGCAAAATCTGGCTAACGTGATTATTTTTCATGTAAAATTTCTATTTAAGGACAGTTGTATCCTGAGGCATTTCATTTAAATTCTTTGTATGGATTCTACAGTTTGTTAACAGGTTCTATTTGATATGCATTTTATTATGTATGAAGATGCTTTAGAGTTGTCCATAGGATATTAGGAAGATTTATTTTTTTTTTCTTCAAAGGCTAGGAAAGAGGATTCGGGAGTTATTGCATGTGGCACTGATGCTAATTTGCACATTTTCCTTTTCAGAGAATTATAACCTTGTCTCACGCTTGATAAAGTACTTCTATCCATATGGCAGAATCCTCTCTAAGCAGGAACTGGGGCCTCTTTTGTGTCCTTTATTTTTATAGGCTCAGACAATTGAAGGAAAAGAGAGTGAAAGGAAGTTAAACGCCATATCTAATTTAGCTGTGTGCCATGGGGCTAGTCACTTGACTGTTTGTTGTAGGCTTCCTCCACTGAACTAAGGGGTTGGACTAAATGCTATCTAAGGCCATATTCAGGTTCAGTGACAAAATTGTAGCAGTTACCCTAAAGGGACTGACCTGGTCAATAACCCAGGGGCTGTAGAAGTGCCCATTTTCAGATGGTTGCCACCAGCGAAGGCGAGTGGAAGCAGAACGGGCTTTCATGGGTATCTCCAGAGCGATGTACCTGCCCACGTTGCTGGAGTTGCTGAAAAGGAACTCTTGAAGGAGACTCCATGAGAGGCCGCCATTGAGAGAGTACTGCAGAAGCACAGGTTGGCTCCTGGGATCTGGAACACCTTTACCACATCCCAGTCTCATGAAGAACTGCACAAATCTGACATGAGTAAATTTACTGTAGATATCTACTTTAGTGAGAAATTCACATGATTAGCAAAAGACAAGCACACAGGGTAATCAGGGAATGCATGGTTTACTGAATATAATGAATTGATGAATGTCCAAGGAAATAATTTCAAAGCCCAATTTTCCTTTTTAACATGAAAGGGAGTTAATAAAATGTGAAGTCTGAAAAAAGTCAATTCTTCACCCATATTTACATTTTGTGCCCCTCCACAGAGGTGAGTCTGAGGAAAGGAGCATTCACTGCACCCTTTGGCTATTCTATAAGTAGATGGGAGGGGTTCACCAAGTTTGGGAATATGTATTGTTAGCTACTTAAGATAAATTTGGATCCTTGTCCTTAGTATCTGAAACTGGGAGAATATAATCAATGCAGTTAATGTATTTTATTGGCAAAATTGTCCATTTTCAGGTTATACCAGTAGTTTTTTAGATTGCATATTATTGGTTTTGGGAGACACATTTAAATTCACCAGTTGTTAAGGCCTCTTTGTAAAAGGTCAGCCATCTTTTGTAAGAGGTGTGTGAAGCCCAGGCCTCTTTTCTGCCTTTTTTTTTTTTTTTTTTTTTTTTGCCAGCGGCAGGAAAGCATGAGTGTGGAGTGGTGGTGACAGTGGGCTGTGCCAACTTCTGACTACTGCTGGGTCTGCGATGCATAGTACTGGCGACCAAGAACTGTGGCAGCTAGCCAGTGAAGCCTGTCCAGCTGGCAGGGAGGTAGACAGAGTGGCAGCAAGCAGCTGGGGTGCCAATGAAAACTAGCTCACATGTTATCACTGGCAGGCAAGTGGCTGGTGCCTGGTCTGGCTGCTGTGCTACCTGGTAATGCAGAATAAATTTCATGTGTAACCCAATACACACACCCAATTAGGTATGCAGGTCACACATATGAAATATATTGGAGCTTATAACAAAGGTTATAGTTCCATATATAAAGCCATGCATTCTTCATGGGTTCCTCCTCTCCCCCATCTCCATTTACTGGGTATTCATTTATCTCATAACCTGAGAAAATTGGGATTTTACATGGAGCATTTTGAGGTTAATATATGCAAATCCTACACAGCATGCTACAGAGATGAGATAAATAATGGAGCTTTTAACATTGGATTAATAAAAAAAAACATGGTTAGTGCCTAGTGACATTTATATCTATAAAAATAATAATCATTCACAAAGAAAAACTTTTAGCCAATTCTCTACTTGTATTGGGAAAATGTTTATAATAATTTAGTCATAGATAAGCCATGTAAGATTATTTAGAAAACCCTAATAATTTTTAAATTAGATGACTCAGCTGCCAAAGATAAATCTGAAATAAAGAGCATCAAATTAAATCATATGCACTAAAATAGGATGGTGATAAATAAAATCTTGCTGCTTCTAACTGTAAAATTATTATCCCACAGACAGAATTGTATTTTCTATGAAGCATAATCAAATTTATAAATTCAATAAATAAAGATTTAGGAGGAAGAGAAGGATAATATGTTTTATTTTAATTTACTCTGAAATGTTTCAAAAAACAAAAACATCAGTTTTTTGTTTACTTGTAAAAATAGGTCAGGGTTCCACTTTACACATGTAAATTCTATTTTTTATTTTCCTGGCTAAGTGTTTGGCACATCAAATGGTCAAAGGGTATACGTTTTGACAGGACATAATCCTCTGAGTGAGTTTAAAATGTTTGTTACTGAGTGACCGTGCTCAACTTAGAAAATGAGTGCTTAGTATGTATGAATGAACCATTGGAAAGAAATGTTTATAAAAAGTAAGGCCATACTTCAAATGTTATTAAGTTGCTAATGGATATAAAATTAATTGTGAATAATTTGAGAATGTATTATATTTCAATTAGGCTTTCTACTAAGCATGGCATAAATAATTTCTACACAGTCCAAGTGCTAATGAGAAATATTCTATTGAAGATGTAACAATATTTTCATGAAGTTAAAGTTAAATATTGTCATTTCCTAGTGACCATCTTGAAAAACACCAGATATTAATTTTGTCTGTTTATCTGTGTTTCGTTTCTGATCTAGTTATTGCACAAAGCTCTCCCAGTTTTATAATGAAAATTATGTAAATTGTGTCCTAATGGAGTTTTTGATAAGAGAGAAACAGCATTTCCAATGGAAGACCTTGTCTTTGAGGACTCTGCTTCTTTCTGATTCAATTATTTTCTGCCACTGTACATTATATGTAATTTCCCAACAGCATTCAAAAGTGATTACCTAGCATGTGATAAATCCAGATCTCGTGTCATCAACATGCGCAAGCCCTCTTCATTGAAAAAGAGGTTGTTTCCACTGGAAAGGATTCCACACTTCCGAGATGGCTTTCCACCACTCATTAATAAGAATCTATCAGATTCTAGCTGACCTGAAAAAGGTGAAATATGTGGTTTACCTATAACTCCAATTACAGTCATATTATTTTTTAAGTATTATAAGGGCTTGTGTAGTTTTAAAATAGGAAGTCATAAATATCAAAGTAATAGAATTTGGGATAAGAGGTCTCTTCAACATTTTAGCATATTTGAACTGTTTAACCTTGGCTATATAACTTAAGGGTTTGCATGACAAAAGGAGGGGACCCTTTCCTGAGTATCTATGGTCCAGCCAGATGGGCACCTCCTTTCTGCATCTCTATACCTCAAAAAAAAAGACACTGGTTCATCAGTGAATGAGGGAGTGTAATGTGGCCTTTCCACAGGCTTCACTGTGTCCTCGCTACTGTGAGGGCAGACAAGTGTTACATAAAATAAAGAACAAACTGACAGTGACCAGAGAGGCAGGGGAGGGGGGATAACAGGGGAAAGAAGAGGAAGGGTCAAGTCAAGGAACATGTGTACGAAGGACCCATGGACAAGGAGAATAGGGTGAGGAGGATTGAATGTGGGAGAGCAGGATTGGGCAGGGCAGGCGAGAACAATGGGGTAAAAATGGGGATGATTGTAATTGAACAACAATAAAAAAATTTAAAACCCCCCCACAGTTTTAATGGGAGAAATTTTAGTATAATTTATTATTTTCTATTAAACAATAGCTTTCAAAACTAGCTCTCAGATCTCCTCAGATATTCATCTTAGATCTACTTCAATTTTTTGATTATGGTAAAATTCACATAACATAGAATTTACGATTTTCATCATTTTAAAATGAACAATGAAGTGGCATTTGCCACATTCCCAATGTTGTGTAACCTAGTTGCAGAAATTTATCATCTGTAAATAAAGCCTTGTCCCCATTAGGCAGTTACTCCTCACTTCCCTCTCATCCAGTCCCTGGTAAACACTAATCTGCTTTCTGTATCTATAGATTTGTCTATTTTCAATGATTCATATAAATGGAATCATATGATATATGGCCTTTTGTATGTTACTTCTTCACCTGCATGATGTTTTCAAGGTTCATCCACATTATAGCAAGTACCAGCATTTCATTCCTTTTTATAGTTAAATAAATAATGTATTGATATACCTAAATATAATGTTAGAATGTACCTTAAAGCCATAAATAATTTTAACAAATATAACTTGGGAAAAAGAAAAAATCTTTAATACTACTATCTTAGCATAGATAGTTATAACTATCTATGCTAAGAAAGTTAAGACTTTCTTTTATGAGGATATTTTCCCATAGTTTTATCCAACTATGGATATGCATAGAGTGCATACCCAAAGAACATATAATTGAGAATAATTTCAATTATTACATCATACATATTTTTTTCATGTTTTAGACTTATCTTCACATATAATGATATTAGATTCTAGGTATAACTGAGATACAGAAAGTGATAAGAGGCTAATTAATGGGTTCATGATGAAGTAATGAAAGGAATTTATATTCTGGAAACTTGTTCCCTCTACCCAAGAAGATTAGCCCTTCATAGAAATTTTATAAAATTACCAGTAATGAGAAATTACATGTGAAAGACAGTGATGAAAATAACCTTAGTTTTTCTCAATTATGTTTTTGTTCACTCTCAATGGCCATTGTTTCAACAATGGAACCCCATAAATTCAGAACTAAATGAAGACTTGGGTGGTTTCAATTGTAGTGATAAATGATGAACTATTAAGAGTAGAACTTAATGATTACTTTTATATTAAACTTGTGTTTAATATGTAAATTCCTTCACAAAGCTACATATAATTTATAAGAAAAGATAACCTTCAAAATCATCCTTGAGAAAATCAGGATTTTTGGTGCTTATTTTACAGGTTGGACCTGAGTAGCCAGGATCACAAATGCACTTGGTTCCATTGATACAACTCCCATGTCCATTACACATCTCTTCACACTGGGGACCAATGTAGACATTATCAATGGCCCATGTCACTGGCTGAGAGCCAGTCGGGTAAAATCCTTGGTACCATCTGAAACGCACAGATCTGGAAAAGAGGTACAAGTCTTTCAAAATCTAATCAACAGATCAACATACCTTCAAAGTAAGCACATCTGATCAGTGAGGAATGGGCAGTTAGTACCACTATACCACACTCAGAAAGAGAAAGCATAATTCAACATGTCAGGGATGCCAACTCCATTCCTCAGTGGGATTTTGCCAATAAGGTTCTTACTTCCAGTAAGCTCTTCCCAATTCTATATCTATGTCCAAATTCTTTTTCAATATTGACTTTCTGGGTGAAGCTTTCTCCATGCTACTATCTATACTCTGTATAACTAATCTTTTATTTTAATTGAGGTAAAATTTACGTAACACAAAGTAACCATTAATTATTTAAAGTATATAATTTGGAGGCATTTAGCAGATACACAGTGCTGACCAACCATCACCTCTACAGAGTCCTAAGACATTTTCATCACCCTAAAAGGAAACCCTGTGTGCATTAAGTGGCCCCCCTACTCCCTGCCTCTGGCAACCACTAATCTACTATCTCTTTCTATGGATTTACTTATTCTGGGTATGAACTCATACAATATGTGACCTTTAGTATATGGCTTTGTTCATTTCGCAAGTTTTCAAGGTTCATTGATGTTGTACCAAATATCAGAATTTCACTCCCCTTTTTTTGACTGAATAATATTCCATTGTGTGAGTATACTGTTGGGAAATGTCCTGCCTGGTTTCAGAAGCTGTAACTCCCCATGACTAAAGGACCTTAGGAACATAAGCCACTAAGGAGGCAAAGCTTATCTTCCTGGCAGGGGCACTGCCTCTGCCCCCTTTTACTTCATTCTGCTTGGCCCCAGATGGATGACTGATTAGCCAATGATGGGTAAGATTCCTCAAGGGAGGGATGATCTAAGATAGGCATGGTCATGAAGGGGCCCTCAGGGAAGGACTTGGGGGGCTATAGAAAAAGGAAGTGATGGACCCTCACCCCTTGGCTTTGACATAGTCTGAGTCCTCATTCTGTGTACAAGAAGTCTCCTAATCTCTTGGCCGCCTTACTTCCCCTGCCAGATTTAAGCCTGAAAAAATGCTGGAGGGTGGTGTAGCCCTAGGCAGGAACAGGTGGTTCCCCATGGCAATCAGGCCTAAGAAAGAATGCATAAAATCCTGTGAAACCTGCTTTGCTAAGGATGTCCTCAATTTTCTGATAAGGGTCCAAGCATAAAATGAGTTTGTTTTCCAAAGTTTTGTGGCCCTTTAGCTAACTGACCCTGGCTCAGAATAAGCCCTCAGAGTTCTTTGAATGTTATCTATTGTTTGATCATTACTACCTGACAATGATGAATGAGGACCTTCCTTGATATAATGCTCCCAGAAAGCAATAAAAGCCTGTCCAGGCAAGGGTTGGGGTACTCTCACCCAGAGATTATCCATGCTGTCCCTTTTCTACACAGGACTTCCGCAGCCTGTGTGGGTTTGTTTGTTGCATCCACACCACCGCAGACACCGCTGGCCAGAGCCTGCATCAGTATGCCAACTTTATTTATCCATTCACCAGCTGATGGACATTTGTTTCTACCTTGTGGCTATTGTGAATAGTGCTTCTGGGAACATTCATGAGTGAGTATTTGCTTAAATATCTGTTTTCAATTCTTTTGGGTAAAGTAGTGAGATTACTGGGTCATATAGCAAATAACTAATCATTTAATTAGTCTCTCTTGTTCTCTCTCTTCCATAATTCTGATGAAATTTCCATTATTATAGTTACCACAGGTGAATGTATTTAAAAGCATACCTATTTTCCTTATTGGCTGTGAACTCCTAGGGGCCAATCTCCATGCCTTTTTCTTCTTTGCACCTTCCATGGTGCCCCATACAGTGTGTAGATACACTGGGTGCTCAATAAATCTTTGTTGTGTGTTTTGTTATGAAAAGCCTTAACAGCCAAACTAAGGTGTTTTGGATTTTATTCTACTGGCAAGAGAGAGCCCCAAAAGATTATTTTAAAGAGAGGAGTGACAAAATCAGATTTATTTTAGACAGATGTCTCTTATTTCTTAATTTTTTATTGTATCAAAGGTAATTTTTCTTTTTATTTAAAAGTGAATTGTCTTATATTACAAAATTCAGTTCAGAGAAGGATTTATTTTAGAGGGGGCAGATATAGAGATGGCATGTATATTCATTTTGGTATCTTGTGAATCTGTCCAATTTTCAATTATCATAGAAACCAAATCCACAATAATTTTTAAACAATAATTAGAAGTCAATATTAGAAGACTTTATTAGATTTCTAAAGTTTGGTAGAGAGTAAAACAGAAGGAGTCAAGTTCCCCCATATAATTTTAACCCTCATTTCACTGTTTATAGCAAGACTCTAACTGCATTAAGCTGCCCCCCAAATGCCAGTTCATAATTCAATTTTACTTTCAAATACTTATCAGAGTTTAGTCTTGACAAGAAGCTCTTCCTATCTTGTGAACTTTCAGACTGCTGAGTTGAGGGAAATGGCTGGAGTTTTCCTTTGAACAAAAGCCTTCATGGTCTTTTAACTTCTTATTTATTCAAATGTTCTGAATACAAATGAACCACCTTGGTTGGATATTTATTATTGTTCACCTGCCTTGACACAAAAACTGCAAGTGCTATGATAAATGGTCTGAAAGGTCTGGTCTCACTGTGGTTGCCTTCTGCTGAAATCTTATCTTGAAAATTTCTCACTGCCACCCTCCCTGGCGAATGTCAGCATCTGTTCTCCTAAGCCAGTGATATTCAAAAGGACCTGTTCTCTAAATGTAAACTTAAAGTTTCAAGCGCACAAAAGTGCTTTCAATAAATAGGGATTTTGGTTGACTCATTATGAGCTGTGTAAAGCAAAAGCAATTAGGAGTTTCAAAGAAAAAAGACTTTAGACAAAAAGAACACAAAGGTGATGTGAATAAAATTCAATGGAAGCTTAATACTTACACTTCAAATATATGGAGGCAAAAATGGCCATTTCTGCAGCTGATAACATTTAAAATACTTTTTATGGCGCTTATTGTCCAGTAAGTACACAGAAAGGGGTACTCTAAACATGGGTTATACATTTTTTTTTAGGATCTAGCACTTGTGCCATTATTATGTACAATGCTGAATACAAACCAAGGGATGCTTCACTGAGTTGGAGAAAATTTAACTTTTGCCTTCCAGCAATTCATGGCTGTGTGAGTTTTAAGAAGGCTTTTAATTCTTTTCCTGAAACAAGGGCTAGACAACATTATGGAGGCAAGTTCTTTTTTGCAGAAATGGTTGAAGGCAGTTTGAAAGATAGCTTTATACCATCATGAGAGTGGGCATGCCTCCTTAACAGATTTACTTTCTCGTCATAGAAATAAAAATGACATGGAATACAAATAATATGATGGTCTAAGTTCTGTGCCTTTATAATTGGGGGAGGTATATTTTAAACTGACACCCTATACCAGTCAGTGAAAATATGGATCTCTGCATTTTTCTTGTTCAAATTGCCAAGTCACATCACCATGCCTTATGTGCAAACATAGCCTGGGGGACATAACCAAATGCTAAGTGAGGCAGGCTCCATGACACCAGAGCACTGTCCTATGAATGGGTCTCTTCACTCAGAACCTCGGATTGGCAGATCTTTGTGACCTTATTTCCTGCTCTTTTAAATAGTATTATTTCCATGTGGGAACTTACTGAAGCAAGTCTCAGTTGTCAAAACAATCTAAAGTCATGGCCTATAACCCATATGTAGAGTTGTTTCCTCTTTAATGTAATGCTTAGTTGGGCAATGAAAGGAAATTATAAGTCCATTAAATTAAAAACCTAGAGCTTCTCATACCATAATGGTCATAGTATTGGCCATAGGTGCCTAAGTGATTGGCTGTCCAGACTTTTTCCTGCCTACACTGCCCATGAGCAGGGATTTGGGGCAGCCATTCTTCTGTTGCAATACTTGGCTTTCTGGCCATAGCTGACTGGTCCAGATTTTCTTTTCTAGAAGTGTGGGATCATGAGTTCCAGAAAATGAGAGCTGTGGTTGCTGAATGATGTTAATATCAGCATGATAAAAATGAGTATTACAACTTTTGTTGCTGATGGCCTCATACTTCCTGAGTGGAGTTGATGTTATTATCCCCCAGCATGTTTCAAATAAATTTTTCCACCTTTTACTATGTCTTTCTATATTTCTTGTAATATATCATATTGAGTAATACAACTGATTTTGGATAAAAAGTTTTTCCTGAGCTACCCATGCCCAGTTTTTTTATAGACAAGCTTAGCCCCCCACACCTATAGCAGTTTCCTGGTTGTGCTGGCTGAGTCCTCAGCTCTGCCTATTCCTATGGTCTCCAGAGACTTTCCTTGCCTCCTCAGTTCTCGCTTTTAAAGATCCTTGAGGGCATTTTGCTTAGTAATGCTTTTTTTTTACCCCACCCCTTTAGTAATGCTTTTTCAGAAAAATAGGTCATCTCTTAGAATAATATCCTGCTGTAAATAGCAAGAATTAATAAATAATATATTCAACACAAAATATTAAAGGCCTTGATTAAATTATAAAAATTATGCTGATTATATGAAATATAAATAGATTTATGTTAAAAAAAGTCAAACTTTTGAAAATTCCCTTTGGCCCTTTTGGAAAAGTACTAGTGGTTTTTCTTGAAGACCCAAGACTTCTAATCATGCTGTTTCATACTAGGAATGTAAATCTATTTCCATCTTGAAAGTATGATATTAATACTTTCTTTTTTTTGACATACCCTGAAATTATAAGTTCTTTATTCTGAGGGCAAAGACAAATTTTAGGCAGGCTACTTTATTGACTTCCTCTCTTTATTCACCTATATTATTAGTTTCATTTGTTTGAACTATACTTTTCATTTCATTTTTGTTAGAATTGAAGTCTTTCATCTCCAAATAGATTTTCAACAGAAGAGTCAAATACAGGATGGGGCAGAAGTAGGTTTACAATTGTTCATATAGAAAATTATATAATAATTAATAAATAACAATATAAGAATAAACTCTGTTTCATGTACTCATAACTGTAAACTTATGTTTGCCCACCCTGTATATATAATAAAAATGCTGACAGAGGTGGAAAAACTAGAAATGCCTGGGGGAAGAGTGCTTACAATTTTTTATGAGACACTGGAATATTCTGTGGGCTTCCATGCTCACATGTGTCTTCTCCTGGTGTGAGAAACATAGGTAGATATTTGAAAGTCATACAATTCTATCTGCATTTATATTGAGAAGGAGGAGGGAGAGGGGAAAGGTTACAACATTAGGGGAAAACCATCTTCCTGTTGCTTTTTAATTCATCTAATAAAGACCCATGGGGACATGAACCCCCAACAGAGTACGATCCCCAGGTGCTCTTTAAAAACTATCTCCAAATCATAAGTTAGTAGTGTGTTAGCTCAGTGTCTTGTATTTTAAATGTACATCAGTCTGTTTTAAGTGGAGAAATGAAAAGAAATGTAAGGTGGAGATTTCCCCCCGATAAAGTCAATGATGATGTCAGGAAGAAAACTGTCAATGAAAAATAAATGTGGCATGAAGCAGCGTGTCCTTACCCACAAAGGTGCAGTTTCCCGAAGTGTACAACCTCTCTCCTCCAGCCCTGGGTGGTCCCCGCGTAGTAGGTGCTGCTTGGGTGGTGCTCAGTGGAGCACAAGGAGCTGACATGGCTGCTGCTGTGGTAGCAGAGAGGGAGCAGCAGGTGCCAGGTTGCCCCAAAGTCCCGTGAAAATTCCAATCTTACTGGATCAGCAGATGAGCTATCAGTTGAGCACCCAACATTGATCTTGGAGAAAAAGAAAAAATGATACAGATTACTTCAAAGCAACAAGCCTTGAAATGATTCACCATTTCATTACTTCTCAAGTCCATTTTCCTAGGAACGGTCTTGCTGAAATATTTAACACTATGAAATTCTGTTTTGCTTGAAAAATATTATATATTATCTTTAAATAATACTTTTTCATAAAGAACCTCAATGGGTCTCATGAAAAATTTATTTTCCCTCATTTTATAAAAAACTAGAAAGTGGGTAAGGCAGAAGCTGGTACAGAATTCCAAATCTTACCTTTGGCCTACTTTCATAGCCAAGCCAAGCAAATAGTAAGGAAAAGACTATTTCCCTAATTCTAACCATGGAGCTTTACCAGTTGCTAGACAGGAAGACCTTCTATTTTCATTCTGGTGACAACTTCAGAATACATGTAATCCCAGTTTTGCACAAGGAGAATCTTTAACATGTATTTAATATTAAAATGCCATTTCCTGGGCATGGGGAGAGCATTCTCAGAAAGACCTTTTTCACCATTGAGGAAACAACCATTCCATTCCATTTCCCATGTAAATGAAACTAAAACTTAATTAAATAAATGTATGTGATTTTGTCTATGAAATGTTTCCTCTTCCCATTGGGTTTAACATTTTCTTGCTTATCATAGCAACCAGATCAGATATATGTATATCTATATTTATATAACATTGATTGTTGTTGAACTTCCTCCTCTTACTTTCTTGTGAGTAAACTGTTGAGATTTGATAACCTTTTCAACTATAGGCGTTGGTTTCCACCTGCATTCTTTGGATAACAGAACTCTTAAGGGCCAGAGGTGCTACTTTTTACCAACATTCAAAGCATAACTGTTAGAAAATATAACAGGTAACATAGTAAAATCAGAAAATATAACAGAAAATTTAGAATAGATACAGAATAATTTCTTTGTTAAGGCATCATTTGGTCCCTGACTTTTAAGATGAAAGAGACAACTCTAATTTAGAGAATACAGAGAAGTAATCTAAAATGAGTATTTAAATCTGTGTTGATGGCATTAGATGCTATTTTAAGTAAGTCTGCCAAATGGTTGGTATGGATCTGATATGACACAAGTATCTCTGGAAGTTAATACTATTGACCTCTTATCTAGTTTTTGAAATACATAAAGGGTTTCTAATACATTATTAATTTGCTTTCTTGAAAAATATATTTCATAAATATTAATGAAATAAATTATAAAAACAGTGAAGCATTATTTTATCAGTAAAATTCATGACACCATGGTAAATATTACATAAATGTGTTGGCATAATATAGACTATAGTTACGTTGACTTGGGTCCTAAATAACACATAAAAATTATGAAAATAATAATACTAAAATAGTGTAGTCCTTTTTATATTTATAATGTTTACAATAATTTATTTAATCAATTTCCCATTATAGTAGTACATGGGGAGATTGTATCATAAATAAAGGACAAAAATTAAAAAATAAACCTTAGAATGACAATTGGTTCTGCTAATAAAATGAATTATGATATAAAACCTCTTTAGTCCTTGTATAAAAACAGAAAGCCATAATGCACAAAATTGTATGAGATTTCCCTCCTCTTTCCTGGATTTTTTACAAGACAAAATTTTAAGTATTTCTGTTGGAACAAAGCCACATACCTCAAACTGTATGATGGTGTTCTCATTTACACTGAGGTCCCGAGTGGTAATGGAATGCTCACCCACTTCATTTGAAACAAACACCATGGCTGAATCTTCCTCACTGTTATACAGAAAAAAAAAACAACAAGGAATCAATTTGGGCAAGAGTTCATTGTGATTTGTGTAGAGCAGTGGTTTCATTTTTAGTTTCTGAATTCAATACTTACGGTGCTCCCTTTGAAGAATATGGGCAATAGAGACCAATGTTACCACCAGGGTAGAAAAACCAATTGTCTTCTCTGGGCCCAAAGTCAAATGTATCCAGAAGTATTACAGGGTTGTTTAAATTATTACCATCAATAATGAAGTCATCAATGATCCAGATTTCTTCTTTCTTACCTATGGCATTTTTGGATAAAGCAAGTTTTTTCAATGGTGAAAATCAGATGGACATTTTGCTCATTGGAAGAAAGTAAAGAACAGAAGGAACACAGTAACAATAGGTTAAACATATGCCTCTACACAAAGAAATACTAACTATATAACAGTGTATTTACAGTGATTATACTAATAATGTGAAACAAATTAAGCTTTCAATCATATTAAATTGACATAGAATGGAGCAGCCTTTAAAAAATATTTTATTTATTTATTTATTTATAGAAAGAGGGGAAGGGAGGGAGAAATACAGGGAGAGAAACATCAATGTGTGGTTACCTCTCATGCACCCCCATGTGGGCATGTGCCCTGACTGGGGCATGTGCCCTGACTGGGAATTGAACCATCAACCCATTGGTTTGCAGGCTGGCACTCAATCCACTGAGCCACACCAGTCAGGGCAGTATGGAACAGCCTTATTAATTCAAGAAAGATGTGACAAACAGCTTGTGAAAGTGTGTTGTCTCTTTTGTCATAGTGAGGCTATGGACCCTCCCACTGGCAAGAGTGAGCTTTGAGTTTGTTTTTGTGGTTTTGGGGAATATATAAGACATCTGGATCTGTGAGCAAGGGCAGTCAGCCTTCAGGATTAAAACGAAAGGTACACTGCCATGTCTGTTCAAGGAGCAACTTATGACTTTTTAGAGTTAACCTACGGTTTAACATCATACTTTTGTCACGCTAAGGACAATGGTTATTAAAACATTGCCTAATGCATAATTTTATTTTATTGTTAAAAATGACACAGAATAAAATACTCTGTTATATACCTTATTCTTTCTTAATGCTTTTCAAAACATCTGTTTATTTAAATATATGTAGAAATATACAGAAAACTAGAATTTGATTCTATGACTTAGGCTGGGTGTTTAAGGAAGATATTACTAAATAGATAAGAAAGGCAAATCCAGGCCGCTTTTGTAAAAAAACAAAAACAAAAACAAAAACAAAAAACACTGTTTACATTGAACTGGAAACAAGGTGATGAGACCATGCCAAGCAGAAACCTCAAGATTTCCCAATATTGGTTTTTCACTGATTCCTACTTTTAGTATAATTCTTACTAAATATTAAAAAAAACCCCTGTAAACAGGAGCCTATGGAAAGAACCTGATGATTTAAATGGTCATTTCTCTTTCTCTCTCTCTTTCTTTCTTTCTCTCTTTCTCTCCATATATGTGTGTGTGTGTGTAGTTTTGAAAGCAGTTGGTGAAAACAATAAAGAAAAATCAGGTAAATATTCAAACATAACACAAAGACAATATCCTCTGGATTGTGAAACTGGTTACATTCTTTTTAGGATTTTTATTTGGTCTAAATATAAAAGATTATATTTAATATAAATATAAAATGTCCAAAACATAAAAAGATTATGCTTTCTGTTCACAACAAGTTAAAAACACTTATTTAAACTTATTAGTTATAAAGAAAATACTCGGGTTAAATTTTAGAGATGCCAGCATATTGTTTTCATTTATTTCTGTATTACCTCTGCAAAGAATCTACTTAATGTGATACCTCCATGCTTATATAGGCCATTAAGTGCATAATTTTGTAGAGTCTCATCCTTTATAATCAGCAGTAAATAAAAATATAGGACATGATAAACATTAAAAATTTGTCAAATCATTTCTTTAACCATTTCAAAATGCTATTAAATTATACATTCCCTTTGACTTATCAACTGAAACAAGTATATGTGACAAAAACATTTCATCTTTCTGCATTATCTGCTTGGTGTAAATCCTTCTCACTTTCTCATAGCAATTTGTTATAATATTCTATCTCACTAATAAAATGCCACACTCAAAGAACTATGTACTCCTAAGTGATTTCAGCAAAAATGTAGTTACGGTTGGTGAGTGCCTAATGGCAATGCTGGCTTATTTTTAAAAAATCTTAGATCTGTGACAAGATTCAACTATATTTACATCTTCAAGAGAATTTATGAGTCAAATATGAAAAGATGATAAAGATACACACAAAGTTAAATACTCATTGGGACTTCTCAAAAGTGAAACATGTAAAATGTGTGTGATGAATAGCTAAACTGCTCAGCTGACACACACTTCTTCCCACCTTAGAAATGAACATGTTAACATGCCACAGTTTTCATCATAAGAGAACATATGCATTTTTACCATTATTATAAGGTTGCCAGAGCCTGAATCTTGTAGCATTGGTTTGGGCAATGTACGGCAAAGGAACATTAATGAAAAGTATGTTGGTCATTTGAGGAAAATAAAATTCATCCATCAGGTGCCAAGTGATGCCCCCATTGACAGAGAATTGTAATAGAATAGAGTGTGATCTCTCTGGAGTACCTAGGAATAAGATAACACAAGTATAAAATAAGTTGTGCTAAAAATGGGAAAACACTATACACTTAGACTATTCTTTTGCATAAGCTGCATAAGCTGACATATATTCACATAGAGGTTGTATAGTCCAAACATGTAAGAGGCAACTTAAAGTGATGACAGGTTGAATTTTCTATATGAATATATCTCAAAAAACAAAACAAATCTTGGATTTTCACATAATAGTATCTCCCTCTTTCCAGCTATAAACACATCTTCCTGTGCTTTATTTAGGAAATATGACAAAAGATTTTTGATTCTACAGGCATTGCAACTTTACAAAGGGTCAAACATTTAAAGATCAGGATACAATAAAAAGTCTACTTGAAAATTTGTTATATCCAAAAGACATTATTTGTCAAGAAGATTATTTAGTTAATATAAAAGGTCAGAATGACAGAGTTGGCTTTTTTGAATTCACGTCTATAAAGAAAAACAAAATTTTTTAATAAGTTAAAAAGTTATGTTAATTTTTATCTTATTATAAGTTAAAAAATTGTAAGCTGTATAACTTTTAACTAAATAATTCTTACAGCTAGAAAGTAGTGGTAGAAAAAGACTCAGGGGCATGATGATAAATTTAACTACCACAGAACTAGTATGATTACTGTAGCTATATGAAATTATTATAAAATCACTAGTCTTACCCTTACATTAAGATAAATTTTATTATAGAAAAACATTTGTGAATATTTATGCACTCAAATTTGTTAGCTTTTCCATACAATAAAATTTATGGACCTCAAAACATTATTTTTTTGTGGATGAGGAATTACACAAGCATGTATGGGGGAGTTTTCTTGAAGAGAAATAATAAAATCATACCCATAGAAATGACTTACCTTTTGCTATAAATCTAAGTGAAAACTGGATATACATGGTATTGGTACAGTCTAGATCTCTTGAAATAAGCATCCTTAGTCCTTCCTGAAAGCAAAAACATGTATGTTAAGTAATCTTATTTCATTTGAAAAATTATTTTCCTTTGACTTTTCCACACCTAACTTGGATCTGCTAAATAACAGACATGTAATGATCAAGAAGCCATATTGGTTCAGTTTAAAAAGAAAAATGGATTAGGAGATGTGGACAGCTACATGCAAAAAAGTGAAACTCAACCACCAATTTACACTATACACAAAAGTAAACTCAAGATGGATAAAGAAATATCAGTCACAACACAATAAAAGTCCTAGAAAAGAAGATAGGAAAATTTCAGATATTCCATGCAGCAATATTTTCACCGATATGTCTCCTAGAGCAAGGGATGTAAAGGAAAGAATAAACAAATGGAACTACATCAAATTAAAAAGCTTCTGAATGGCTAAAGAAAACATCAGTAAAATGAAAAGAGAACCAACCATATGGGAAAACATGTTTGGCAATAATACAAGGGTTTGATCTCCAAAATATATAAAGAACTCATATAACTCCACACCAGGAAGACAAATAATCCAATTAAAAAATGGGCAAAGGGCCTGAACAGACACTTCTGCAAGGTGGACATATAGAGGGCTCATAGACATATGAAAGGTTGTTCACCATCAGTAGCCATCAGAGAGATGCAAATTAAAACCACAATGAGATATCACTTCACACTGGTCAGAATGGCTATCACACAAACAACATACATACATACAATCAACAAACAACAAGTTCTGGCGAGGTTGTGGAGAAAAGGGAACCCTAGTACACTTTTAGTGGGAATGCAGACTGGTGCAGCCACTGTGGAAAACAGTATGGAATTTCCTCAAAAAACTAAAAACTGAACTGCCTTTTGACCCACAACTCTACTGGGATTAAACCTTGAGAATCCTGAAACACCAATTCAAAAGAACCTATGCACCCCTATGCTCATAGCAGTGTTATTTATAATAGCCAAGTGCTGGAAAAAGCCTAAGTGCCTATCAGTAAATAAATGGATGAAAAAACTGTGGTATTTAGAGTTCAGACTAAGATGGAGGTATAGATAAAAATGCTTTGCTTCTTCTCACAACCAAAAGAAGTAAAATAACCAATTTTAAACAAAAATCAACCAGAACTGCCAGAGAATCAAAATTTATGGAAATCTGACAACCAAGCAGTTAAAGAAAAATTCATCCAGACTGGTGGGAGTGATGGAGATGGGCAGCCAGGGCAGAGAGGATGGTGGCAAGGTGGTGGACCACGTGGGCGAGGAAGAGGCTGACTGACTGGTAGGTCCCACATTTACATGTGGATAAGCTAAGAGGAACAACTAGGGAGAGAGACAGACTGAGGAACCCAGGGTTTCAGCAGCAGAAACTAAAGACTCAAAACCTCTGGTTGTAAAAACCTGTGGGTGTTGTGGCAGTGG
Source organism: Phyllostomus discolor (assembly GCF_004126475.2). Classification (NCBI taxonomy): domain Eukaryota; kingdom Metazoa; phylum Chordata; class Mammalia; order Chiroptera; family Phyllostomidae; genus Phyllostomus; species Phyllostomus discolor. The sequence continues at coordinate 45,444,580 of NC_040912.2, forward strand.
TAGAAGCTCCCAGTCTCACAGGAGAGTCTATTGGAGAAGCCCATGGGGTCCTAGAATGTTAAAAAACCCAGCCCCCTGGGAATCAGCACCAAAAGGGCCCAATGTGCTTGTGGGTAGTGCTGGAAGGGATTGAAAGTGGGGCAAGAGCTGAGCAAGTGACATTGTTCCCTCCCTCACCACTCTGCTACATATAGCACCACAATGCAGTGATGTGGGTTGCCCTGACCTAGTGACTACCTAAGTTTCTGCCCCTTAAAACTTAACAGGTGCACCCAGACAAACAAATATGGCCCAAATGAGAACAGATCAAAACTCCAGAAAAAGAACTAAGTGACAAGGAGATAGCCAACCTATCAGATGCAGAGTTCAAAACATTGGTAATTGGGCTGCTCATAAAAATGGTTGCGTATGGTCACAAAATAGAGGAATAAGTGAAAAAGTAAAATAAAGAAAAATATACAGGGAACCAACAGTGAAGGGATGAAAACCTGGACTCTGATCAACAATTTGGAACAGAAGGTAGAAATCAACATTCAACCAGAACAGAATGAAGAAACAAGAATTAAAAAAAAAGATGAGAAGAGGCTTAAGAACCTCTGGGATAACTTGCCAATCATATGGGTGCCAGAAGGAGAAGAGGAAGAGCAAGACATTGAAAAATTATTTGAAAAAATGGAGAAAAATTTCCCCAATCTGGTAAAGGAAACAGACTTCCAAGAGGTCCAGGAAGCTCAAAGAGTCTCAAAGAAATTGGATCCAAGAAGAAATACACTAAGACACATCATAATTAAGTTGCCTGAGATTAAAGGTAAGGAGAGAATCTGAAAAGCAACAAGAGGAAAGGAGAGAGTTACATACAAAAGAGGGCCTGTAAGACTGTCAATTGACTTCTCAAAAGAGACCTTACAGGCAAGAAGGAGTTGGAAAGAACTATTCAAAGTCATGAAAGGCAAGGACCTACATCCAAGATTGCTCTATCCAGCAAAGCCATCATTTAGAATGGAAGGGCAGATAAAACGCTTTCCAGATAAGGTCATGTTAAAGGAGTTCATCATCACCAAGCCAAGATTTATCTAAAAAATAGAATAAGATAAAAACTATGAACAGTAAAATGACAACAAACTCACAACTATCAACAACTGAACCTAAAAAACAAAAACAAAAAGTAAGCAAGCAACTAAAACAGGAACAGAATCACAGAAATAAGGATCACATGGAGGGTTATCAGTGGGGAGGGGGAGAATGGGAGGAAAAGGCACAGGGAATAAGAAGCATAATGGGAAGGCACAAAATAATCAGGGGGACGTTAAGAATAGTATAGGAAATGGAGAAGCCAAAGAATTTATATGTACAACCCATGGACATGAACTGAGGCAGAGGGAATGCTGGAAGCTGGTGGTTGCAGGGCAGAGGAGGATAAAGGGGAGAAAAAATTGGGACAACTGTAATAGCATAACCAATAAAATATACTTTAAAAAACTGTGTTACATTTACACAATGGAATACTATGCAGCAGAAAGAAAGAAGGAACTCCTACCCTTCATGATAGCATGGAAGGAACTAGAGAGCATTATGCTAAGTGAAATAAGCCAGGTGGTAAACAACAAATACCATATAATCTCACCTACAAGTGGAATCTAATAAATAAAACAAATAAGGAAGCAAAATAGGACCAGAGATATGGAAATAAAGAACAAACTGACAGTGACCAGAGGGGATGGGGAAGGGGAGTAACAGGGGAAAGAAGGGGAAGGGTCAAGTCAAGGAAAATTTAATGAGGACCCATGGAGAAGACAAGGGGCGACTGAATGTGGGAGGTGGGATGTGGGTAGGGCAGAGGAGAGCAATGTGAGGGGGAAGGCGGACAAATGTAATTGAACAATTTAAAAAAAAGGAAAAAAAGAGGAAAAATGGATAGTTTCCACTTTCTTAAAGGCTTTCATTTCTTATGCCTGAATGACACAATTTCAGTATCTCAACTCTTAATCACACTTTGCTGTGACTACAAAAAGCAGTGCAAAAAATGATAGCATTATATATCTACATGCCTTTTTATTTTTTATTTTATTGTAGAGAGTGAGCTATTTATTTATTTATTTTTTTCCCATGACCATTTATCCCCTCTTTATCCTCTTCCACCTCCACCCACCTCTTCTCCCTGCAATCACCACATGGCTGTCTTTCCCCTTAAGTTCTTTTTCTTAAAAAATAGCCTCCTCTGATCACAGCACACCCTGAGAGGACTAATGAGGAAACATGAAAAATGTGCCAAGTGCTCCTGCTGGAAGCTGGGAACTAATAGGTAACTTTTTCAGAGTTCCTACGAGTCTTAGGGACTTATTACCCCTTTGCACACACTCTGACAGCCCCGGGAGCTTTCATTCAGGCTGTCACAACCCCCTCCAGTTGGTCAAGTTAAATAAGGCATAACTAAGCAAGTCCTTATGCCTTGGCGGTAACTGCTCATACAGAGAAGCCAAAGAAGGAGGAAAATGATCACATTAGCTTTTGTAATTTTTTCTGCTAATTAACTATTTCTGGTTGCCTGGGATTGAGAGCTCCATAGCTTGTTATCTCCATGCATACATAGGATTGCTGTGACATCCAGTAAAATAAAGTTTCATTATGCAAATGTCCTATGGTCCAAACGAGCCTTTTAGTTTCTCATGTGTGACTTCTGCATGAAATGACTCCTCAGTGGTGGAGGGCTGTGTGATACTGAGTGGACACTGCCAACTGATTTCTTAATTATCGATCAACAAATACCAAACATAATTTTAGCTAGACAATGCAAATTTTTCCTCTTCATAACATTTACTATAGAGCACATTCCTCAATAGATGACAAATTTTAAATAGAACCAATTTTGTAATAGCAACCATATATTGCCCACAACATGCTGTGTTCTAAAATTAACACTCACTTCAAGCACCCAGCCCTCCTAAGGGGAAGGTATTATCGTTATGTTGCAGGTAAGAAGACTGACAGTCAGAGGGACAGTAACAGTTTATAAGTGTAATGGCAGGATTTGAACCTAGACATGTCAGATTCTGAAACTTATCCTCTATCTTTCATCAGCATTTTGTTTATTAAATCATCTCTTGGTTTTAGAAGAAGACATCCACATAATATATTAAATTTAGATTTAGATAATTATTTGATATTGTATGAGAAAGCAACTGCATTTAAACCCATCCGTAAACTTCACAAAGCATAGATTCAATCTTCCAGGGTTGAAGGTTGTCATGTAAAAAGCCTTAGATTTCCAGTCTTTGTTTTTCTTTTATCCCAATAACTCACTGTCTGCTCTCTGTGATACCTAATCAATGCCTGTTCTTCATGTCAGTGTCATCACACTCTCCCTCATGTGCTTATAAGCGCTGAGCCTCGGATGTTTTTACAGCTTGTTTCCATGTGGAGGTTGAGGTTATGTAGAAAGGTAGCTTCTTCAGCTTCTAATGAAAAAGGTTTGAGGTGGTTAGTTGATAGATCCAGCTAATAAACCCTCCTTGCTAATATCAAGATAAAGGAATATGAGTGCCCTTCTCCTTTGATTATGAAACATAAGTATAAGCTGTTCTATAAAAGGACCTATTTTACACTGCATTTTGTAGGAACAATTTTGTTGAAAGTGAATGTGATCTACAATATGAAAGTATCTTTCCTTTATATTTGCAATATTTGTTTATACTTCAGTACTTGACATTGATAATTACAAGGTGAATCTGTCAGGCCCTGCTTCTACCTATATTCTAGTTCATGTAGATTTGTTTCCTCTTTCATTCTTTTTCCAGATTGAGTAATCCATTTGTGCAAAATGTGAGGAATTCTTTCTTCTTTAAACCAGTAAGTTTTTTTCATTGGTTTGAGAGAGAGAGAGGAAGGGAGGAAGGGAAAGAGGGAAATGGGAGAGAGAGAGAGAGAGAGAGAGAGAGAGAGAGAGAGAGGTATTTGTTGTTCCACTTATTTATGCATTCATTGGTTGAAAAATTGTGACAAATTCTTTTGCATCCAGTAAGCTATTTTAAGTGATATTACTCCCAAATCTGTAAACATTAAAAAGAGACTATCATTTCATTTTTCATGAAAGAATGCCTTTTTAGGTCAAACTACAGCCTACTGAATGGCACACACTGAGCCCTCTCTACATCTTGCAGAGCTGATGGATAATATGTCTAAGATGTATAATGCTTGGTTGCCCTTGCATTTGTATGGCTAAAGGGGAATATAAAAGACTGTGTCTTCTGTTTATAGGATCTAGGTTAATTCTACTGTTTAAAATTTTATCAGGGAAACATATTTGAATTATGAAAATTCACAGGGCTTCTCCTTTATGGTCTTATCAACTGCTTCAAGCATATCAGAATTGAGTTAGTGGTAATGACAGCTAAAGCCTTAGACAAGACTAAAAACCACACATACACAACACACACAATACAACAGCAATAACAAAAACCCAATTCTTCCTACTCTGAAATGTTCTACCTCAATTTCCTGGTTTCCTCGTAACTCTTAGGGACTTGTAAATCTCTGAGACTCCCTAAGTATTTTTTCTTTCTCATCCCAAACTTGAGAAAACTCTGAATTTAAATAAGGCTGATAGGCATCATCTATTAACCATAATTGAAAAGGTTCCAGGGTATCTAATTTTCAAGTGTTAGGTGTTAATCATTACGGTTGCACAGAAACCCGTGCTGATTTTTGTTAAAGATTTCATTTGCACACCTAGATTAGCTGATTTTCCCATGCTGAGAGAGACTTGATATAGCATGTATTCACATCTGAAGATGTGCCAGCTTAGCACAGAGTGTCACCCAATTACTTGTTATTTCTTTAACCACATATCTAGGATGAAATACAAAAAATACTAAGAACACTTGAGAATACTATCTAACTTGATTTATATCTTTGGTTTTCTCAAGGTCACAAAATTATTCTATAAAGAGAGCAAAGGCCTTTCATAAAACCACTTAAAATATTGCAAGTTAAATATTCAATAACACATAAAGTGTTACATTCTAGAAGTGAAAATTCCAGAAATTGCATCTTCATAATCTTTATATCTATAATTCAACAAGAAAGTCTGATTATCAAAGCAGAGAAAAAATTTTATGCCTAAGCAATCATAAATAATGTACTGAACAGAAGAGGAAAAATGGTTTGGGCTAAAAGACAATAATTACATATAAAATAATACATCATCTGAACAGATTCAGAAATACATCTGTGTGGAGGAGAGACTGGAGAAAGGAATTTCAGTAGTTGTTTAGAGAAGTAGAATCTTGTCTGACCCCTTTAAAAATGAGAGATGTTCCAGATTTGATGGTTTCACCATTCAGATTTCCCCGTTCTGCACCATATACTTCGGGCCAAAGGTCAGGATGCAGGTTCCCATTGAAATCGTCTTTAAGAATCGAGGGCAGAGGGATGACAGGAACACAGTAGGCTCCACCAAAGCCCTGGTCACACCTAAGAAAAAAGTGAGTGGAGAAAAGGCATTATTTGTGTTGAGTTCAAAAAGCCATTTTTATTTTTGCATTATAAAAAAAGATATTGCCAGTTTTATTCACTTACACACAGCGTCCAACATCACAAATCCCTCGTCCTGAGCACATCCAAGGGCACCCTGAAGACAGCACAACATTATCAATAGCCCAGGTGTCGGTTCCCACAGTGTAGTTAGCCTGAATCCATCTGAACCGGGTCCTGGGAGATCTAACCAAGGAAAACACACTGAGTTTGACAAGAAACCTTGAAAGCATGAGGACATTTATATTTTCTCCTTTTGCTTTCAAGTGCCCTCCTCCAGGTTCCAGTTCCCTCTTATTTAGGACACTTGATTTTCATACCAAGTATTAGATGCTGTTTCTTCTTACACCACAAATAAGAGTGTGAAAAACAGCCTTTTAAAATATTTCATCATTTCTTTCATATAAAGAGCCTCCAAACACACGTGTGGGGTGGGGAAGTTATTTTGAACTATTGATTTGTTGTGTGTTGGAACTACATACAGAATTTTAGTTTTTGCTTCCAGGCTTTCACTGCTATTCAGAATTGGGAAAGAGACCCAGGATGATGAACATGAGGAAAAGTTGAGACCTTACAAAGTTCTTGCCATGAGAACTTTGCCCCTAAATGGTTTGTGAGAGAGTAAATGGAAGTTTCTTGGACTTCTGCCTCTGATTTGCTCCCTAAAGGTGAGGACTGGAATGATGCATTGCATCCCTATATCTCCTATTATACTTGCAACCTGTTATTTGGAATATAGTGTCAGAAGACCACTTTATCCAGAAATGCATATAGCCTAACCAAACAGCAGTAGCAGCCTCTCATTTACAAACAGATTATACAGCAGAGTCTTAGTCAGTTATCTGGAATTTGGAACACAGTATGCTCTGAGTAGAATTTCAATAGTAATTTTTCAAGTGCTAACGCTTCCCCTATAAAAGTTCTTCAGCACAACAGAGCTGCTAGCACAGTGGCTCTAAAATGGAAATCTAATCATGTCACCCCTCTGCTTAACACCCCTCAAATTGTTGCCCAACGCATGCAATGTCAAGGCCAAACTGCTTCAGATGACACATGTGGTCCCTTGTTCATCTGCCTTCTTCCCTCACAATTATACTCTGACAGCAAGGAATCCTTGAACTTCCCCATGAACTCATGTTTTTTTCTAGTCCCTCCTATGAGCCCTCTTTGCTTGGGCAAGCTCTACTCACTTATTTATGCTCAGCTGAGACATCAGCTCCTCCAGGAAGCTCTCCATTCTCCCAAACTGAGTTAGGTAGCACCCCTCTGTTTTAATAATATCCCTGACTATTTACCTGTTATCATTTAATATCATAAACAACTGCTTAGATATCTGTTATCTTAAATAATATAGTGTGTCCTGGCATCAGCTTATTTCTGTTGTATCAGAAGTCAAAAACACAATAGAGATTTAATAAATGTTCGTTGAATAAAAATAAAGTTAATAAATCAGCTACAAGGAAGCATCCTTTAAAGCTCTGGGGTCCATAGAAAACTATTTTAGGTTAAATTTTAAATGCTTTGGTTTCATGCATTTTTTTCTGATGTTTGGTTGTGTTTCTCTGAATTGAAATTGAACCAGGAAAACAAGAAACACTGTAAGTATTTAATGCAAAGAATCATATGCACAGCTAGTGGCAGAACTGAGAAGCCAAGAAGCCAACTCTGAGGAAATCAGAGTTTACCAAAGTCAGGTAGCCACTATAAGTATAAAGTTGGAGGGACAGAGGGAGGAGATATTGCTGCTGTCCAGGAGTCAAGGTCACATGAAGGGCCATCTGCAGAGCCACTGAAGTTGGCCAACATGCATTTAAGACAGAAAAGGGGAGGGAGGAATATCCTGGTTTACCTCTACTTCCACCCTCCAATCTCTTGCCAGTGTCTGCCACTGTCTAAATCTATCAGGAAGCCAGCAGATACAGGAAGCTGGCAAATGCAGCCTGCAGAGGCAAGTCAGAACAGAACAGTGGAGGGGAAAGGCAGGGACCTGGGGGAGCAGTACCGGATAGCACAATGTCCAACCAGCCACCATAGTACACCTCAGTGCCTAGAAAGATCCTAAAGTAACCAAATGACTAAACCACAAAAGTAAGAACCTAATACAGGCCCTAATACAACTCTTGAATGTGATCTGAAATGCTGGTGAGGGGAAGAAAGGGGTAAAACAATATGAACATTCTCAAGGAACCAACCTTTTATTCTTAGTGTGATACTGAGATTTCAAACAAACAAATGGACAAAAAACTGAAGACAGTTTTCTATATGTGATGATTTCATATAATGTTCAATATGCATAAGTATCTGTCTAGTTATTGGGAAGACACTTATTTTTACAACAGTTTAAAAATGAAATCTGGTAGGCAGCCTTCATGTTGCTGATGAACAGCAAAGTTCAGTCTTGAAAAACCTTTAGAACTCTTAACCATATTTAAAAATTGCAACCTAAAGCATCTTGCACTTTTTTCCTGGCACATTCTGTGCATAATTTTCATGAGGAAATAATAGAATTGCCAAGTGGAATCACAATTATTTTTAAATTAGGTGACAGAAACCTAAAGTTCTGACATGTAGCCAAATGACAATTCTCACATGGTGGAGGGTGGAAGGTAGACAGTGATCCGCTTCCAATTCTGGAATCTTTCCGAGGTGTAAATTGAACTTTCTGTGTAGTGCAGACAGCCAATGGTTGGAGGAACACACTCTTCAGTGACAAGATGCCAGTCCCTGCCATTGTTCAGAGAATATTGGAGCTGTACACTGTGGGAGTCGCTGAAGGGCTTGCTACAGCCCATACTCATTTCAAACTGCAAGAAGGTCGATGCTGACACGTGAAAGTCCCAGGTCTCAGCATAACGAGGTTTTCCTACAAAAAGGAAAAATTTAATGGGCAGTGTATAATTGTACTCTCTTTTCTTATTTAGCATTTATGCTTGTCATGGACACTTCCAGTAGCAAATGAAAATCATGTCTTATTAATGCCTCATATGTGCTTTGACTTTATGTCTTATGGTAAATATTTTTATTTGGTTAGCATAGACTTGAAAATATGGAAGGCAGCTAACTGGAAAAACTTTACTACATTGAGAAGGGCAACATAGAATCTTAAGTCTGTAATAATGCAAATTAGGAAACAGGAATATTTTCAGATAGACATATTTTGCTCTTCTTTTAAGGAAACTTAGTCATATTATGCATGCTCTGTGAAAGATAGTTCCAATGAAAACTGTCATTGGGTATATCAAGTTATATTAGAGGACAATACAACTTTTCCCCCCTCATGACAGGCAGTTATGCACACAGTTTTGCATTAGAGAATCTCCTCTTGGGTTTTAGTTAATTTAGTCCTTTAGTTAATTAAATATTCTCCATTATCTAGTGAAAATATATACCCATGTTTTCAGTGAATATCAGAGCAGTATCCATAGAGAGACAGTCAATGCCAACTTGACCTCCTTGGATTCGATACCAGTTGGCTTGCAGATCTATAGAGCCATCAAATTTGTCTTGAAACCCAGTTTGAGAGCTGTCATTCATTCCTATAAGGACATCATCCAAGGCCCATTGGGCTGAATGCTTCCCTGAAATCAGATGAAGAAAGGCAGTTAGAGAAAGTTCATTATTATATAATATACGTATCTTTATGACCATACTTTAAAAACAAATTATTTAGAAATTGATAGCAAAGTAAGAAACACATAATACAGTGTAGCTTTAACTATATAACCTAAATGCTATCAGGAAAGTTGGGGTGAGCAGTAACTTGCCATGTTGGGGTTGCCACCATCGAAAAGCTGTTGCAGGTGTCTTAGCCTCCCGTGGCAGGTCAATGGAAATGATCTGTGGTTCCAGAAAGGACATGAAGTCCAACTCTCGAAGCAAATGCCAGGCTATTCCATGGTCGTTTGAATACTGAACAATAAGCCCTGAGTTAAAAGACATAAATCCAGTTACTTGGACAGCTTTCCTAGAGGCAAAAAAGGCAACGAACAGTATTTTCTAAATGGCAAGACTGAAGCAGAAACTCCAAATTACATCTCATAGAATGAGGGCACATTCATCTAAGTTCCAAGGAATGAATTAGTAGACCTGAAGGCTCATCAATTTCCTGACAGTTTCTAAGGCACCAACTGGAGCAAATGGAGGAAAAAATACATAAGCTCTTTTAAAGACCACTCAGCTTTGTATGAGCAATGAGTAGGTTGGTAAGGGAAACATAAAAATCCACTCTAGATTGTGTATTTGAATTTTAGATTCTGTCCTGATTATTACAGTCTCATATCATTATTATATACTCAGAAGAAATATCTCAATTTCCCCAGCACAAAATCTAGTAGTGCTGTTTTCTGCCAAAGCCCCAGATAGTAAGCAAGGCCAGGTTTGAAATTCTATTATACAGAAGGATCCTTTCCTGGCATTTCACACTTTGTCAGACCTTGGTCACTGAAGTCTGAATGAAGCCAAATTATTAAACTGCAAAACAGAAGACCACACTCTTCTGTGTCACCCTTTCTGCTTTCACTTATCCCTCCACCCAACATCCCTATACCCATCACCAGAGTGACATGATTTAGGGACCTGCACATTAAAGTTTATGGGACCTCATGTGTTACCCCTGCTATTTCCCCTAGAAATATTTTTATTTTAAAAGAGGACATAGGGAAAGGGTAATGTTGAATGCAAAGGAAAATTGCTAATGAGGAGACTCCTGTTCATTTTTCACTCCTTCATCATTGGTAGAGGGCATTCCATAAAAAAAATATATATATAGATTTGACATCTATATGATTACCTATTCCATAACTTATCCTGAAATGGACACTCCATATAATAATTATGATGGGATACTAAAGTAACTTCTGAGTATTCACAGAAATTGTGTTTAGTAAAGTTGTATTTGTTATATTAATTTTGTTATATTCTAATCTTTTTGGAAAATGTTTAATTGTTCATGGTGCATACAACAACTTTTTAATTCCCTGTTATTAACTGACCAGAATATTTCTATCCTTTATCATGCTGGATAACAAAGAGTTTACTAAAATTAAACTTAAAGAAATATTATAACAAAAATAAACAAAGCCCTTTAAAGATAATCAATAGCACATGGAATTATTGTCACTGTATCTGACAAGAGATGAAGACAGGAACAATAATGCCTAATATGCAAAAAATTAGAAATCTCAGGAGAATCGATTCTGCTGTAGAAGAATCGATTCATTTGTAGTGAGAGGAATAAAATAGCTCATAGAAGAAATCATCATTTGTAGTGAGAGGATAAAAATAGCTCAAAGAATAGGAACTCTTTGGGGAGATAGTATGCTGTATACAGGTGTAGAGATGGGCAGGTAACACTTCATTGAGTGGAGGTAATATCCATGTGTTGGAGAAGGAAGAGAGTTACATCAAAATCTTGAAGAAAATGGAAGGTAGGCTGCTTCTAGTGTTTATTCTCATTAAGTTGAGGAGCGTCTGGCAAAATTCCAATCTCCAATCCTTGATTGGAGGAAATAGCAGGGATTGCTTGCTCAAAATATGTCCTATGTGTTTTTAACAGAATTTTGGGTGGCTGAAAGAGCAGGCACTTTAAAATTTAGTTTTACTTGTGGCTATCAATTTGTGTAGCCATGGTTTATATTTAATAAGGTGAGTGGCAGAGGGGAGGGGGAGAGAGTAATTTAGTTACCTGGGTGATATATTCAGGAGGTGGACTATGGTACCAGAAATTAAACAATATGACAATAAAACCCTTTCTAATATCTTCTACTTGAAAGTATTGTCCAAGGACCAGAACCTGCGTCACCTGGGAACAGGACCTACCTGTGGTGGTTTTAAAACATGTCCCCAAATTCTTTGACATTCCTCCGTTCAAGAAGTGGAGCTTAATTCTCCTCTTTCTGAGTGAGGGTGGATATAGTAACTTGCTTCTAATAAACAGACTATGGCAGGGACAACAACATGTGACTTTTGAGACTAGGCCATAAAAGGCATTGCACTTTCTTCCTGGATCTCTCTCATGATCTCTCACTCTGAGGAAAACTGCTGAGAGGCAATAAGGACACTAAAGCAGCCTATGGACAGGTTCACATAGTGAGATACTGAGGCCTCTTGCCAACAGCCATGTGAGTCATCTGGGAATATTGCAGATCCTCCTGCCCTAGCTGAGTATGTGGATGACTACACCCTGTCTGGCCTTTATCTTGTGTGCAACCTCATGAGAAATCCTAAACCAGAACCACCCAGCCAAGCTGCTCCTGAATTCCTGACTCACAGAAATTGGAAGATAACAAACGTTTGTTGCTTTCAGATGCTCAGTTTTGAAGTAATTTGTTATGTAGCATACCAGCCCAGGCTTACTGAATCAGAATCTGCATTTGAACAAGGCTCTGAAGGGACTCAGATGTACATTGAAATATGAGAGGTGTGGCTCATGAGGTCTGTGCTCCATTTGGTTTGTTTGTTGCCTTTCTTCTCATTACTGTTTTTAGGAGAGTCACAGACATCTTTAGGCAGTAATACAGTCCGTAGCGATGAGGATCCCTTAATTCCAAAGGACAATAAAAAAAGCATCCCCAATAAGTACAAAAGTGGAGAAATGAAATAAGGGGAAACAGCAATCAATATTTTATGTCAATTGCTGAGCCTCGTTAGCTGTGTCATCTAACAAATTGCACATCTGACCAAACCAAGCTATTTTAGCTCATCTACTGAGAGTCATGTAAAACATTTCTCTTTTAAAATTATAACTCCATCTGCATTCTTCCCAGTCTTACTGAAAATAGCCTAATTTTAACTTTAATTCCAAATATGTAAATTGAGACTTCAGCTTGAGTAAGTAAAAAATATTTACTTTTTTCACTGAAAAAGATTTGTTCAAGGATTTAGAAAGATTTACATTTTAAAAACCAGTATTTCAAAAATTTTTAAAGATTTTATTTATTTATTTTTAGAGAGAGGGGACAGGGAAGGAGAAAGAGGGAAACATCAATGTGTGGTTGCCCCTCACAAGACCCCTACTGGGGACCTGGCCCACAACCCAGGCACATGCCTGACTGGCAATTGAACCAGTGATCCTTTGATTTGCAGGCCTGTGCTCAATCCACTAAGCCACACCAGCCAAGGCTTAACAGCTGGTTTTTAATAAAAGGCTAAAAAATGCCCGTGGGATGTGAATTACATGGCCAGCAGTGAGTTCAAGAAAATGACTCAGTAGTAGCTGAGTAAAAGTTTCTTTTTCCTGAAGGGATCCTAAGGGAATTTCCCCCAAAGGGCATGTAAGAGCGCCGTAATCAGATATTAAGCAGGGAGGGGAGCCTCATGCCTATGAAGAGTGGATGCTCCCTGTTATACTTTGCTCAGAGGTCTTGTTTGTTTGTAGCTCATATACAAATTCGGATATGGATTTGTAATTTTCAGAAGAGTTATACACACAATTGCTACACTATCTCAACCAAAAACTATTTTAAAATAGTAATTTTATTAAAGGGTTAAAGAAAACATTAAAATACTCTACCTTACCAATCAGGAAACAAGGACCTGAGGACAGGACTCTGTCCTTTTTTGCACTTCTCAAAGCTCCTATCTCTGCATGGTCAAAGTATGTGCTTGAGAAATAGTCATTTCTTCAAACTTCATATACTTTGTGTAGGGTAATTTTGTAAAAACTTACCATGGTATATTGCTGGCTGGCCTAAAAATCTTCAGTTGGTTTCCACACACATGGATTCAGACCCCATCTCTTTACCATTGTCAGCAAGACCCTGCATAGCCCAGCTCCTGTATGCCCCTTATACAGACTGCTTTTACAGACCAACCTCTTTGAGCTGCAAGCCACACTGGCCTTCTTTCTGCTTCTCCAATACCATGGGTCTTTCCCACCTCCTGGTCTTTGCTGTTTCTTCTGCCTGGAAAACTTCCCTTGAGCTGTGCTGGCTCCTTCTCATCCTTTAGATTTCTATTTAAATGTTACCTCCTCAGAAAGCCCCCTTTTACATCACTCTATTTAAATCAACATTTCCCCATTCATAAGTTTACTTTCCATCTCATCAGTTTATTTATTTTCATCTAGATCATCAATCTAACATCTGCTTATTTCTTTTCTTTATTGTTTCATTCTAATTCCTCTCACTAGAAATCTCCCTCCTTAAGGGCAGTGATTTTTTTCTGCTGTGGCCAATAGTGCCACACTGGTTCTTCCCCTTCTGGCTCATGATAACTTGTACTTCTTGTCCCTGTCAATGCACTCTCTCTTTCCATTTGCTACATGGCTGACAATATCCAGAGTCCACCTGGCAGCTGCTTCATTATTCTGGGTGCTGGAATGAGGACCTTAGATGACCCATGATGAAAAAATAGCAAAAAGGAAAAACCTTTTCATTTTTGTTTTAATCCACTGAGATTTATTTACAGGGCTGTTTGTTATTGCAGCACAACCTAGCTTGTCATGACTGATGCATCAGTCTTTTGGTGACACTGTATCTGCAGCACGCTAGAACAGTGTCTGGCTTAGAGCACCTTCTTAATAAATAATTGTTGAAGAGATTAGGGAACACAAAATGGTCTATAAAAGTTTCTAGACAGCTGCTTCAGTAAATGAATGATCTGGATAATTACTAGACTAAAAGTACTGAGATACTCAGAAAAAGTCACAAAAGCTTTCAGTTAATGCTGATATGGCCAAGGATATTTAGAATTGATGAACAAAGCTAGCCAGTGCTACTGGCTAATGGGTACTGCTTAAGCCAATATGTTTTACAAAGTCATGCCTGAAGGAATAACAAACTTGGGAGCTGCAAATCTCTCCATATGCCATCTGTGAGATCAAGGTTTGGAGGAGGACCCATCTGAAGAGCCCATGGATTTTGTGCTAGGAGCCAATTCACATTCAGATTCCTTTAAGAGACCTTATCATATTTGTAGAGCTCCTGAAAACCACCTTGTATGCTTCCAGCCTTCTGTATTTCTTTCAGAACTGAATCATTGAGGCAGAAGATGGTATGGATGCCTAGAGAGAGTAAAGGCCTGGGCAAAGAGAGAGGCAGTATAGCATGGTGGTTAAGTCGTGGAGCCACTGTGTGGTTTGAATCTGTGTTCATCCACTTACTGACTGCATGATCTTGGGTAAATTATTTGACATCCCTGTGCCTTAGTTTATACATCCATAAAATAAGACTACTAATAGTACTTATGGCAAAAGGGTATGATAGAGATTAAATGAATTAGCACAGAAAAAACACCTGGAACAGTGCTTTGCATATAACATGTGCTCAGTTAAAGTTAATGTTTATTATTACCAAGAACTGATCCTTCTACCCAAGGATTCTAGTAGTCCTAGAATGTTTAGGGCAGAAAGTAGCATTTCATCTACATTCAGTAATGCCCTATATAAACAAGTTTCTAGCCCCCATACCAGATGTAAAAGTCTGTGGTACTCTTTTCTCTCTGTAGAAAGTTATAAATAATTGGTGTTTCCTAAAACAAATATACTTTGACCCAGAACAGACATGATGCTTTTTAGGCTTAAGGATCTGGATGAGGAATCTTGGAGATCATGGCTCCATGCTGCTACCAACTTAATGATTGGGGACAGAAGAGAAGGAATAACTCAGGGGAGTGGATCAGTTTGCAAAATCCTGGCCCAACCTCTAATTTGCCATAGAGGCTGTAATTTCTATTAAATATAGCATCTTACCTTCATTTCTAGCTCTCGGTTTGATGCAGGTAATGCCTGAAGTTTTGCTTCCAATTTGTATATAAAACTGAACAAGTCTAGCAGGGAAAAAAAATCTAGTTTACTTACAAATAGGTGAATTTATGAGAATTTAACCTTTTGTATTTTGACACACATAAAAAATCCTATAATTCTTAAGCATCATATTTAAACATAAAGGGCATATGACATGCAGAAACAACAGAGATTATATAGTAAGTTATTCTGTAAACATTAAAAATAATTCATATGAAACATTAATTTTATTCTGTAATAATGATTTAAACAAAAGGAAACAGTTTAACCCCACTTCATTCTGACAGTCTGATATAATTAGATGAAATCACTGAGATGGGAATTCCTTAAGTCAAGATAATACATTTCTGGAAACTGAAGATGGGGAAAAAATCTAACATTAAGAAGATGAGTTCTTTGGTTTGTGCCGCAGAGCAAGATGAGGAAGGGAATGTCATCATTGTGCTAGTGCTGCAGCATCATGCACAAGCTGTGCTGCTGCTGTGGCTCCAAGGCCCCCCACCTGCTGCAAGTGCAGCTACCCCTCGGAGTGGAGGAGGAAGTGCAACTGGAGTGCCACAGCTAAACGAGGAAACACCACTGAGACTGCTCTAATGAGGCACCCCAAAATTGCATACTGCAGATGCAGATTCAGGCATGGATTCCCTGCAGGAACAGCACCTAAGTCCAAGATGGCAGCATCCACTTCGTCTTAAGAATTCCCAGTGGAATTCTTAGTCACAAAATAAGAGTTTAAAAAAATTTTTAAAAAAGAAGCTGAATGCTACATTTGCTTAGGGCAAGGTAGTTACCCATATTACTGATTTGGACTGAGATGGGCTCAGTATGAATAAAATCATGCCTCAGTCCCCAGTAAACCAATGGAGAGTGGCCACGGGACAGGTGCTCTTCTGAGAAGAGGACTCAGATGGAAGGGCAGAGGTGGAAAGCAGAAAATAGGACAGAACCCTAGATTTTAGTGAGAATAAGATCTAAAGGTGTCCAACATTTATTCACTTTCATTTCTTCAATTCTCAAATAATTTAACTGGTTTAAAAAAATGCAGTTTTATTTTGGGTGTGCTACTATTATTTCATTCGACCTTAAAACCAAGCAGCTATTTATTTACCAGTAGGTGTCAGTGTAGGTATTTTAAATTTCCAGAGCAGTTTTTATTAAGTGAATACAAATAAACTGAGGTAAACGGGATGTATAATTTTCAGACAAGAAATATAAAGTTGAAAAAAATCTTCATCTTATCTGGCATTAAAAATAATATTAAGTTGTCTTTATAATAACACAGAACTTTAGAAAACCAAGCTGACACAAGCCTATGTGATAAATATATACTGACTACTGAATTGTGATATAAATTTTGTAGAAATTGAACTTCCGGCCAAGATGGAGGCATAGGTAGAGATACTATGACTCCTTGCACAACCAAAATAAGGTCAGCAACAATTTAGAAACAAGATAACAACCAGATCTTGCAGAAAATTGAACTGTATGGAAGTTGGACAACTAAGAAGTTAAAATAGACACTTTCATTCAGACTGGTAGGAGGAGCGGAGTCAGGCAGCTGGGCTGAGAGGGGTTGTAGCACAAAAAGCAGTGTCACAGCACATAATGCATTCTGGGTGTGTAAGGCATCCCAAGCTCAAGACCACAGTGGGCGGACCCTGGGTGTACAGGTGGCTGACAGACCCAGCGAAATGGTGACTGTCACTGCGCACAAGGTGCCTGGCTGTCTGGGCCACATTCACATTTGCCCAGATAAACTAGACAAAATTGGGCAGTGAGACAGACCACACAACCCAGGGTCCCAGCTCTGGGAAATAGAACCTTGGGACACTGATTAAAAACACCTGTGGGGGTTGAGGCACAGGGAGAGACTCCCAGCCTCATAGGAGTGTGGGTTGGAGAGACCCACGGGGTCCTAAAATATGCATAAGCCCACCTGCATGGGAATTAGCACCAGCAAGGCACAGTTAGTTTGGGGAAAGCGGCGGAAAAGACTGAAATCTGATGGAGAGAGGAGCAGGCAGCATTGTTTCCTCTCAGACCCCGCCCCCACATACAACGTCACAACACAGTGACTGGGTTGCCTAGCCCTGGAGAACACCTAAGGCTCCACCCCTCACCTCATAAAGGTGTGACCAGATTAAAAAAAAAAAAAGGCTCAAACGGAAGTACAAATCAAAGCCTCAGAGCCGATACTTGTAAGTGACCAAGAGATAGCCAAGCTATCAGATGCACAGTTCAAAGCACTGGTGATCAGGATGCTCACAGAATTGGTTGAATTTGATTGCAAATTAGATGAAAAAATGAAGGCTACAATAAGAGAAATGAAGGAAAATGCACAGGGAACCAATAGTGATGGAAAGGAAACTGGGACTCAAATCAATGGAGTGGACCAGAAGGAAGAAAGAAACAATCAAACAGGAAAGAATGGAGAACTAAGAATTTTAAAAAATGAGAAGTTTAGGAACCTCCAGGATATCTTTAAATGTTCCAACATCTGAATTATAGGGGTACCAGAAGGGGAAGAGGAAGAACAAGTGGAAAAGTTATCTGAAGAAATAATAAAGGAGAACTTCCCCAATCTGGCAAAGGAAATAGACTTTCAGGAAGTCCAGGAAGCTCAGAGAGTTCTAAAGAAGTTGGACCCAAGGAGGACCACACCGAGGCACATCAGAATTACATTAGCCAAGATTAAAGATAAGGAGAGAATCCTAGAAGCAGCAAGAGATAAGGGGACAGTAACCTACAAAGGAGTTCCCATCAGGCTGTCAGCTGATTTGTCAAGGGAGACCTTACAGGCAAGAAGGGGCTCAAAAGAAGTATTCCAAGTCATGAAAGTCAAGGACCTATATCCCAGATTGCTCTATTCAGCAAAGCTTTCATTGAGAATGGAAGGGCAGATAAAGTGCTTCTCAGATAAGGTCAAGTTAAAGGAATGCATCATCACCAAGCCCTTACTATATGAAATGTTAAAGGGACTTATCTAAGAAAAAGAAGATAAAAAACATGTATAGTAAAATGACAGCAAACTCACAATTATGAACAACCACACCTATAACAAAAACAAAAACAAACTAAGCAATCAACTAGAACAGGAACAGAATCACAGAAATAGAGATCACATGGAGGGTTAGCAACAGGGGAGTGGGATGAGGAGAGAGGGGGAAAATGTACAGAGAATAAGTAGCATAGATGGTAGGTAGAAAATAGATGGGGAGGTCAAGAATGGTATGGGAAATGTAGAAGCTAAAGAACTTATGACACATGGACATGAACTAAAGGGGGGAGGAATGTGGATGGGAGAGGGTGTGCACGGTGGAGGGGAGCGAGGGGGGAATGGGACAACTATAATAGTATAATCAATAAAATATATTTAAAAATTGTGTAGAAATTATCTATTTTACTACAGACTTGAAGTTATGCTTCATTTTTACATATAGGAATCTACATAGAGAAACATTATCATGTAAATCCTCAATAACAGAACAGAGTGTTTTAGGTTACATGAGTGATTTTCAACCTTTTTCATCTCAAAGCACATATAAACTAATTTCTAAAATTCTGTGGCACACCAAAAAATATATAGTTTTTGCTGACCTGACAAAAATACATATAATTTTGATTCATTCACACTGAAGTTCTATTGTGTTGGCTATGCTAATTTTTTTAAAATTTGACAATCTAAGAGAAAAGAGCTCAGTGTCCCTGACTAAATAGCACATTTTGCACCAAACATTTGACCTAGTATTGCTCATTTTAGAAATTCTTGCAGCACACCTGTTGAAAATTGCTGGGTTAGATCATATGGTGTGGTAAATATAATGCTCATGGAGAAGTGTACCAATTAACTATTTACCTGATATTTCTGGTGTCCAGAGGGACAGTCCGCGCTTCCCTTTTCCCTGGGCCACTGAAGTACAGGGATCTGCCATCGTTAAGTGTTCCACAGCCGGTTCCAACCTGGCCCCCTGTTATCTTATACCACAGAGGGCTGAGCTTCCCCTCAAACCTATCGAACATCTCACTGTGATTAGGCACATTAGACACACAGGTTCCTTGTGCAGCTTCCAAGAAAAGAAATACATAGGAGAGAAGCTTTGTTAAAATCCTTACACGTTATAATGTACATTTGAAAGAAAGCACATGAAAATTTGTATCTCACAATTTTCTGACTGAAATGCAGCCATCACTACAATCATCAGAAACACTATTCTGCCTCTCTATTGTTTATTTTCTAATAGGGAAACACTGGGAACCACACATTTCCATGGCTGCTGGTACACAGAGATTTCTACAAACTCAGAAATAGATTTTGTCCAACGTAAAGTTTGTGTGTGTGCTGTCCTGCTGTTAGAGGACCAACAGGGAAAGTTAGCTCCAGCCTTACAAAACCCGCCCTGGACCACAAGTGGCAGCACTCTGCACAGAAGGCCTGAGATGGCATTTGCTTGTCATTGGTCATGCTCCAGAAGGGCAGGCACTGAAAGACTGGGGAGAATTCTTTTGAAGTTGCCTCCAGGAAAAATTATAAAAAAGATTTTGAAGTTTATAATGCTTTTCTTTAATTTTACTCTTTAATCTCAGCTTCCTTTTTATTTTTGCTTATAACAACATAAAGGTTGACTGTGGTCAGAAAATACTTTTCTTTTAAAGTTCTCCTTGGTCATCTTGAATTTATCATTTCCTAAGCTGATTTTTACTTTAAAGGTATAAAGTCACATTTCTTATAAAAAGCAATGTATAGAGCATAGAGAGCTCTTGCAGCCAAGTGGTTAAAGCCCAAGCTTGGGCACGAGTTTTAGAAATGACTACAAGGGTTTGAAGTCTAGCTCCAGCAAGTCATAGCTGTGTGGCCTGGTCAGAGTTACTAAGTCTCTCTGTGCCTCAGTTTCCCTAAATGTAAACAAGGACAATAACAGTATTATTGCTAGTACAGGGTTATCGTTAAAATAAATGAGATGAAATAAAAGGCACTTACTATAGTGCATAGCATGAAGTAGGAACTCAAACAGTGTTTATTATTACTAATAAAAATTTGTGTTATGCTTTTCTTCCTTAGGAAGCTTAAAACTACAAAATATTTTAGTACCTCATCTGCTTAGGTTGCAAATTCCTACAATTAGGACTTAAAGAAGAATAAACTTAGAATCTATTTCCTTGGAAGAAGTGACACGAGATGTAGTAACTGAAGATACATATTTTACAAACAATCAGACACATGTCTGAGGCCTTACCTGTGTACCCCAAGTCACAGAAACACACCCCTGAAACACAGTCTCCGTGGCCACTGCAGTAACTGGGACAAGGCTCAGATATGTACACTCCATCCAAACCAAAGGGAGGGACATTCTTCTGGGAGCTGCTCTCCTGGATCCATCGGAATCTGATCTTACTGTTGGGAAAGACAACATGTGTTTCTTGTACCAACATCTCATAACTAAGCACTCAGTGATACAACAGTTAAAAGAACTCAAGAGAGATAAAATATTTACTTGAAAATCATATCTGCTTGATTGGACACTTAACCTTTATCAGGTGTCTCAATAAGGTGTCTCTCTCAGATCTTTCTCAAAACTTCTTAATTTCTTCAGCATATATGTTTCAATATCACAAGGATGTCAGGTACAAAAGATTTTTGATGCCCAGGAACATATCATAGGTTTTTACTTCTACATTTTAAGAGGCTATTTGGAAAATTTTGAAACCACCAGGTAGAATGTTCTTTGCTAGGGCAAACAAGGGTGCTCTGCCTATTTGCCAGTGGCATGATTCTGGAAGGGAAGAGTGAAGTTTGTGTTGACAGCTTTATTCCCACCTGTTGCCTTCCTCTTCACTTTTCATCTTTAAATCACCAAGAAGCTCATTCTGTGAATACTTGGCAACCAGCTGAGCTGCCAGTGAACACTGGCAACTGCCAAGGAACAAAGGAGGGACCTGGTCCCATTGCTTCAAAACCCTGGAACGCCAGCGGGCTGGGCTGCTGCCCAGTCCTTCTCCCCCCACAACAGCTCTAAGGCTGCCAAACTAATATTTGTCCCAGTTGCTTTCCAATCTTTTCAACCCTTTCAATATATACCCTTTCTTTTTCAATATATGGACACCTGCACACATATACAATTTTGTGCCAGGAAAATATACCAGGAAAATATATTGTCTTCTTCAGTTCTACTCATATCAAAGAGGGAAGATGGATTATGCTATCTACATTTAAATTAATTTTGCTGGCAATATTTATAGACTTTGGAATGAATCACTAAATAAGAATAAAGAATCTTAAAGATTAATTAAGATTGTCAAAGATAACTATAGGCAAAGATGTTTCCTTCTCTCTTTTATTGTGAAAATAATATGTCAGTATTTGAACACATTTCTTTTTGCCTTTTCAAATAGCTTTGGTAATTTGGTAACAATGAACTATAACTATGGCTTTTTTCTTTATTGTTTTAAGTTACCAGCTTTTGGCCAATTTGCAAAAGGTAACCAACAGTGTTGTTAACTAGGAGGAAAGTGTTCAGAGATTGTCCGTCTATTAACACAAAGTCTTAACAAACATTCTCAGTGTGTTAAGAGGAAGGTGAACACATCTTTTATTTTCTTTGGAGCTAATTTGAAATACATTGGTCTTATTTTTAAAGGCAAAAGAAAATTGAATTAAATATTAGAAAACAAAAACAGAATAAAAAAGAAAAAAGGAAATACAGTTGTAGAGTCATGGACCTTGGGAAAATTCCCCCCATTGGAATAATAATGTTATTTATCCTGTGAAGATATTTTTCCTCTCAAAATAAGGAGGTAGAATTGATGAAAAGTTCCTTTGCCAATTGCTCTTAAGGAAAATGGTAAGGCCTCTGTGTCTTTCCCAAAACATAGGCTGCATATCTATAATAAAAGAGGAAAACACACTAGTTCCCTGATATAAATCCTATTTGATTGGAAAACATACTTGCCTTTTCTTTTTATATTTCTATAATAGAACCTGGAAAAACATGGGTCCACAACTTCTACCCCATGGAAAGTTTAAAAAAAAGAGGTAAGAACAGCTTTTTTTTTCTCCACACAAGCTCTCCCACCTGGGCAAGATGATGGCATCTCTCCATCAACTGCCCTGCTTCATGGAAGGAGCAGTCTCAGATGGAGGCCCAGATACATTCAGAAGACTAAAGAATCCTACCTTTAGGCAGAATTCCAGAAGCTTTGATAATTTGATAATGGATGAAGGACAAGTGAAAACCTTTGACCTATCTCTGACTCTTGGGACCTATAATTTTCATTATCATAATAAAAAAAGCAAGGCCTAGTTTGGCCAGAGAGAAGGCAGCACCACTGTTTGAAGACCCTAAGGCTGCTACAGAACAGCCTTACCTGACAGCACAGATATTTGTCAGGTGCAGGACTTCAGGAGCTCAGTATTAATGAATCTATATTTAAATATTTAAAGCAAAATGATTAATCATTTTGAGAGTGAGTCCAGGCAGGACATGGTGAATCAGAACTAAGAGTCCTTGCTGGAAACCTATATTCTGGAGTGAAAGGGCAAGAGTTGGTACCTATTCTCCTTCATCTTTGCTAGTTGCTTTTTAGTGGGAATGTGCAAATCAAAGCAACAGAGGTTATACTGATCACAACTTAAGCAAGATTTGCTTCATTGAAATTTCTCCAAGTTGTGCCTGGTTCCTATGCCTATTGCTATTCTGTTCTTTCAGTAGCACAATCTTGGAATTAAGCATGAGTAATTTACCACCTTCTGGTTGCTGGAATAAAAGGAAGAGCTAATAAGAATTTACTAAGAATATAATAATAGAGAGAAGGAAGGAAATAAGTCAGCCAAAGTTAAGCTAATAAGTATGTCTAGATTCCACATAATTTGCCTTTTTTTCTTTTGTTGTTCAAGCATAGTTGTCTCCAATTTCTCCCACCATTCCCCCAGTTTGCCTTTAAAAAAAGCAGGAGATATAGCTCTGAAATTATGAATATTATTAATGTGTGGGTGCACATGTGTATATGTGCTTTCGTGCCTTTTCAGAGAGACAGAGTAGAATTCAGAACAATGACTTCTTGCTGAATAGCATTAAACTTATTTCAGAAAATATACTTTTCAAAGGGAGGTGTCTTCAATGTGGCTAATCACTGATTGCTGTCCTTATTCCTCATTCATCATTCCTTTATTCAACCAACATTTACCAAGTGCCTACAACATGAAAGGCACAGTGTCAGGACTACACATATGTCAGGAAGCAGAACTCCTGTATAGTTCCTGTCTTCATGTAGCTCACAGTTGAGTGAAGAGAAGAACTTAATCAAACCCCTGCACAAAGAAATGTAAATGCGCAACTCTGATAACTGCCACCATTAAGCAGGACACAGAGCTATGACAGTATGTAATAGAGGTCTTTGATCTGATAGTCAGGAAGGTCTGGAAAGGTGTTGAAAGAAGTAATGATTGAGGAAAAGACAAAATTTTATCTTATGCAATTTACTAGTAATAAGATATAGTGTGGTTTAACCTTTCAAATTATTGAAAAAAAAATCCCCTTTGTCCTGCATGTCTCAGATAACGAAGAAATAAAAGATGAGACTCAATCTTTCTCTGCTTCACCAGTTACCTTTGTTCAGAGGATGCCTGAGTGACCCAAAGAATTGGCATTACACTACCTTCTTCACCACCACACTAGAGAGAGAGGTGATAACTCAGCATCTCAAACAAGGAAGGTTCCTGTGTACGTGCCTGTCCTGTACAGAGGTGCATAGGTGATGGGTGGTAGGGGAGGGGACATTCTGCAGATTACTAAGCAAAGGTGTTTCTAGCCCTCCCCAGAGACACCAGCATTTTGCATTCTGCATAAAGAACCTAGAGCAGGCTGCATGGCACCCTGTATGGTTGGGGGAAGTGCTGAGAGTCAGGAGGGGCGTATCAGCTTGTATTTACCACCATTGATGTCTCTCTTCTGTGGGTAAGTGCCAAAAAAATTAGTATGAGTGACACTGCTCCTTTGAGAATTCAGCTTAGAATTATTTGTGAAAAAGCAATGTTCTAGGCAACTATTATAAGCATGTTGCTTTGTGGCAAAATGGCTCCAAATTTTGACAATTTTTTCACACTTAGAATTCTCAGCTTTCCAACATTGAATTTAGACACATCCAAGTTTAACATACTGTAGAAGGAACAACAACAGCTCATTTACTTGGCTTAAAATAGAAACATATTTACTATTCTTCAGCAGATTGCTCTTCTTCAGGAGTGACATTAACCAATAAGCTGGATGCTATTCAAATAACCAAGAAGCTCAATCTAATGGAGAATATTTCTTCTACCAAAAGGTGAGGTCCAAGAAAATATTGATACATTGGTAGCCACACAATATTGACTCACTTTGTGATATTAAGGACAAGTTCCTCTTATTTCTCACATGTGGCTTTATCATTTGGGTTATTATACCCAATATCAAACAAACTACAGCTTCAAGTTCTTGCATCTGGCTTTGGGACTCAAAAGAGATTTGTGTTTTTGGCCCTTGACTCTGTTAACCCCTTTTGCAGTGATGTCTTCCAGAACCCTGATATTCTAGTCACTGTAGCAAAGGTGTACCACCTGATGCTCCCAACTACATGGTGTGCTGTACCTGTCTATTTGGAAGACCTGTGATTGGGCCAGCTTCAGGAAAATAAGTGGAGGTGAAGGCAGTGGTGGAGGTGAGGAATTCAAGGGCTGCATGTTCAGCTTGAGATAGGCAGAAAGCAGGATAAGATGGTGATTTAGTTGCAGATACAGATATGAATTTATGGAAAAGGAAAGGTGTTCAAGAGGGTGAAGCCTACAGAATAGAACCAACAGCTGGAAAGAACAATAGATTGGGGAGCAGAACTGTCTTACTCAAGGAAACTTTCCTGTTCTGGACATTATTTTGTGGAAGAGGGGGTCACTAGTAACAAGTATCTTGCTGGCTTTCAGAATTCCTACAACAAGTGGCTGCTATGTGCTTCCCATTCTTTACTTATTATTATTATTTTTTTTTAGTGGGAATGTCTATTGTGGTGATCCTGTCATGGTCTTGCCAATGTTGGATATGAGTGGGGTAAATTACTTGTCTTTTTAGTTTACAGGCCTATGGGTCCAGAGGAGCCATCTCCAGGGAGCCATGTGCATACCCTGACCTGATGCAGATGAGATCAGGAACTTAGTGCTGACGCTGTGATGGCAAGGTTGTCTACTGAAGCCTCTGGTGTAAACTTTTGAGGGATGCACATCTAAGTAACAAGGGAGTCAGAGAACACAACTAACTTGTGTAGCTAGGTGATGCATAACAAATTTGATGATCAATTTGGTGGAAGAGTAACACCAGAATGGTCTCCAAGAACTTTATGAATAAGACACTCCTACAGATTGCTAAGTTTTTATCATTGCATCAATCAGGATGAGATAAGTTATGCTGTGGTAACAATCAGCCCCTAATTTCAATGGCTTAACCCAACAAAAGCTTATTTCTTGATTATGCTGTATGTCCAGTGGAGGCTGGGAAGTAGAGGTCTGCTTCTTGTAGACACTCAGACACCCAGATTAGTGTAAGCTTCATCATAAAACATGTTTTAATGCAGCAGGGAACACAACAAAGTGCACACGGGCTCTTAAAGTCACATGCTTCCTTTTCACTCATATTTCATTAGGCCATGGCAATCTTTGAAGGGAGTGGAGATAGCCTAATCCAACAATATTCTAGGAAGGAAGCAAACTAAATATATTGCTAAATGGCATTAATGAGTATGCCAACCGCATAGAGTTAAATCTACAGAAAGCCATGCAAATACACTTACTGCATTATATTAGCTCTACACAGAAATGCCTTGATTGAATCACAATTTAATGTTACATTCTATGATTCAATTAAGAAGTATCCACTTGAAAAATGTTGCTTTATGTTTCATAAAATGACAGTTAAAAATACTGATCTCTGTGTTACCTACTGTACCTGGCATAAGGATACATATACTTACTATATATTTATTCTACAATATTGAGCATGGAAAAAAAGTGTATCTTTTTAAAAAATCAGAATGTATACATTTTATTTCTTTTTGCCCAACAATGAGAACTAAATGATCGTATATTTTCCCCCTTTGTCCTAGCTGCCAGGAAACTAAGAGTTAAATTTATTGCCTCATTAATGAAACTAATTCTCTTTAAGTTCTTGATCCATTTATTTCATTCTTCTGTCAAGTGAATTTTAATCTTTCTCTCTTGTTTTACTACTTATTGTAAGGGTCATTTAAAGGGACCTTTTATATTGTGAGATATTTCAAATTGTCTATACAGGGAGGCACTAATTTATCAAAAATCTATGTAAAGTGAAATCTGATATAAAATGTCATAACTCTTTTAGCTTTTAACAACTTCTGTTCACATCTGTACTTCCAATACCCAGAACAGTGCTCAATGTACATTTGTTGAACAGATGAATAAATGAGTGAGTGATTGTTTCACAAGAATAAATGTGTATACACACACACATCTTTACTCTGGGAATTTTATTCCAGCATTCTTTTCCTCTGGACAGATAAATAGATATTCAAGTTCCTTTGGACTTGAATAGATAAAGCTAGATTATACAAATTCTTTTAGGTTATTAAGATACATGGAATAAAGATATTGAGATAAAATTATGCTCCCAAGAAACAGCAGCTATGGCACATAATAAGAAAGATCACTGTACCTGGCTGCAAGGGACCTTGGAATAACAATGGTGATTCTTGTCCATTCTTCAAAGTCTCCGGTGTGATACATGGTGGGCTCACTCAGTTCTCGGGAGTTTCCTTCACATCCTTTGCCAGCAGAAGCTGGGTAACAGCCTTCTTTCACCAGAAACCAGGACATACCAGCATCATGAGAGTACTGAAGAAGAACTGGGGCAGCACTGCTGAACTGACTGGCACACCCTATGTTTAGCTATAAAAGGAAAGCCAGAAGTATACAAGATTTTAGATCCAAGACATCATTAAACAAATTAAGTGCTACAGCAACCAGGGCCCTTTCTACTGACTCTGCATTAAACTGATGATAATAAGACCTGAAGCTCAGTTTCAATCAAGACCCTTCCATAGGTTCTGGAAATCTTTGTTTAGGCAAGCAATAGGTGCTTTTTAATAGAAAGCTGGACCAGTTGCCCATTTTGTGAATTTTTTTTGTATTTTAGGAGGAAAAAGAGAAGCACAGTATCTGTGATGTTAGAACCTTGGACAAAAGCCAAGAAGCCAAGAAATGTTTTCTCCTCCTTCCCCAGATGGTATAAACAGAAGGAAGCAGAAGATAAAAAGCTGCCCTCTTCAGAACATGAAGGTTACCTGAAGAGAGGGCTGTCCTCTCTGTTTTAGTGGAACAAACATCTTTATTCAGTTCTATTGCCAAAGCTCAGTAAGAAATCATTGTCAACTTAGATGAAAGAGCTTAGTTTTTGTCACAGCTTCAAATAAGCAAAATAATTCAGAAATAAAACTATTATCACTCTGTGCACTTATGTAGAGGAATGTCATCATAAGATTAGTAATATAAAAAATTAAAAATGCAACCTAACTTCCAGTGCCCTAACATTAATATTGCATTTCTCTATTTTTATTCTTCTAATCTTTATAAAGAAGTACATATATTTTTGTCATAAAGTCAAAGCTATCACATTTCTAGGACTTTCTTCCTACTTTCTATTTAATATATTGTTTTATTATTATATGCAGCATGGCAAAGAATGTATCTTTTTCTTCAATTAATTTATTATCACTAGATAAATTCCTAGGTGCAGTATTACTAAGTCAAATGTAGACATTCTTTTAATTTTCTATTTATATGTGTTCATTGTTAAGCAATTGGTCTCAAATGAGTCAAATTTACCGCAACACCGAGTATTATTCTAGTTAAGACAGTTTCTTTCTAATTTAATAAATGCATAAATTACTTTATGTCTTTTGATAATTATAAATGTTAAGCTTTTTTCATGATAATTATTTAATTTGATGCTATCTTATCGAAATGGTCTATTCATATCTTATTTTATTTGTTTGTAGAATTTTACCTTATAAGATCATGAAAAAAGAACTCAAATTTTATAGAAAAAATTAAAGTAAGGACTCAAAACAACACAATAATTACAAAAGAATAAAGGATGAAAGAAAGGTAGGGCCACAGGCAAATAATATTGGACCAGAGCTCATAAGGTCAACCAGTTCCTCCTAATAATTGTCAGTAGCAGACCCAGTCTTTCAAAAGAGGATTCCATAGTTTCCTTACTTCTATTGTCAGACCTAGAAGCATCTCTCAGAAGGATTTACAATTTGGCTGGTAAAAATTTTATTGTGATTCATAAATCCAAATTTATATGATGGGGGACCTAAGAAAACCTGGAGTTAGCTTTCAGAGAGTGGGCTCCTTCTAGTACAGGCTTCCCCTGCTAGGTGACTATTCTAGGAACCCATCTGTATCAGTGTACCAGCTGGTGGTGTTGTGAGAGGCTGCATTCAGCTTCAGTGAATTTTTTTGAAGGCTCTTTCAACACATTTTCCTATTTTGTGGTGGGTGATTTATGATTTATGAGTGTACTTGCCCACACTGCACTAAGCGTTCAGGAGTTTTTGACCAAAAATGGCATGACCCTCATGCTCCACCCTCCCTATTCACCCAATCTCACCCTGAGCGATTTTGTTTTGTTCCCCTGGATGAAAAAAGTCCTCAAAGGGGAATGGTTTTCTATGTGGAAGAGGTGAAACAAACAAAAATATGGCAGAAGATCTAAAAGGTATCAAAATCAACGAATTCAAAATCTGTTTTGAACAGTGGAAAAAATGTGTCAATAGGTGTATTGCATCAAATGGAGAGTACTTTGTACGCAACTGAAGTTCAAACATGTAAGAATAAATACACAATTTTTAATAAATAAATGTTGGGTGCCTGATCATATAGTTAAAAAGTCAGGAATATCAGTAAAGATTTGACACTTTCAGATGTGTGATTCAACTCTTCTAATACAAATTCCTTTTAATGTATTATCCATTAGTAAGCACAGCCTTTGTTTGCCATGTGGTGTGAGTAGTCACACTGGGCACAGCATATAGCATTTTGTCTTAGACTTATTACAAATGCCATTGTGACTAATGTAGGCAAGTCATTGGAACTTACAGTTCTGTAAGAAGTTGATATTTTTTAAAATTGATCACTTAGCCTGCCTCTTAACTGTTGATGTTTTGTAGGATTCAATTAGTGGTTTTCCTATTTTTTAACTCTATACATGCTTGTAATCTCATTCACAATTATAATGTCAAATTCCATCTGAATAGCAATGACTTGCAGATACAGTCTCTCTCTAGCTCTTGGATAATGTCCATTACTGCTTCCTGTGCATTTCCATTTCAACAGTCCACAGGCAACCATAGTTCCACAAGTCCACACCTATTCTCAGCATCCACCACCCAAATCCTCTTCTTCCTTATGAGGAGGAACCCTCCAAAACAGGAATTTATTTATAAAAACTGTGTGTTTATTCTTACATGTTTAAACTTTAGTCACCTTCAATGTACTCTCCATTTGATGCAATACATCTATTGAGGTGGTTTTTCTATGCTCAAAACAGTTTTTGAACTCGTCGATTTTGATGCCAATTAGTGCTTCGGCCATTTTTTTTTGTTTCACCTCTTCCACATCAGTAAAATGTTTCCCTTTGAGGGTATTTTTCATCAGCAAAAAACAAAAAAAAGGTCACTTGGGCAGAGATTGGGTGAATAGGGAGGGTGGGGCACGGGGTCATGCCAATTTGGTCAAAAACTGCTGAACACTCAGCCCAGTGTGGGCAGGTGTGCTCATAAATCACCCATCATGAAATGTGCAAACGTTGAAAGACTCTTAAGAAAAAAATCACTGAAGCTGAATGCAGCCTCTCACAACAACATCACCTGGTACACTGATACAGATGGGTTCCTAGAACACTCACCTAGTGGGAGGAAGCCTGTACTACAAGGGGTGTGCCCTCCAGAAGATAATTCCAGTTTATTTTTAGGTCCCCCCTTGTATTTTCAGTTTCAGTGACTGGAGCCAAAATGTGGGAGTCATTTTAGACACCATTCGATCACCCAATACATCACCAATAAATCAGATGTTGACTAGACTTTAACATCTCTCAGATCCACTTACTTATCTTTACAACCTCACGCTATGCCTTCACCTGGACTTCTTATTTCTTACATTGATGGCTGCCCTTGCTTTCTTACTTTACTCAAAATAAGTCAATAGTCTGAGCACTTTTGTCTGCCTCTTCCACTATCACACACATCCAAGTTTTCATCATTTCTTACTTGGGTCACTGAAACAGTAGTCCACCTGGTCTTTCTTTAAAAGCCTAAGTCAGAGTAGGTCACTCTTCTATTCATTAGCCATTTTATTCACAGCAGAAGTCAAAGACTGACCTTATTTTCCAAATCTGTCTTCCTTTTCTCACTCTTTGCTATAGTCACAAAGGTGTCCTTATGATTTCTTGAATTTTTCCAAGCATACTCTTATTTCAAGAATGTTGTGCTTTTTGTTCTCTGTGTTGTCTGAAATGCTGTTTCCCAGATAGCTGCATGACTCACACCTTTACTTTTTATAAGCCTCAACTGAAAATAATTTAATCAGTGAGGCTAACCTGCCAATGGTAACCACCCTCTAACACTCTAGTTCAGTCCCTATCCCTTTCCATAGCCTAGAACAGACCCTGGTACATATTAGAGGCTTTATAAATATTTGCTGAATAAATGAATGAATCAATGTACTTGTTGATTCCGGTCTCCCCTTCTGTTAACCCCCATACTGCTGCCAGAATGATCTTTCTGAAACACATTTCTGACCTTGCATTCCATGACTTACTGCTCTTGGGTTAATGTCCCACTGGCTGAATGTGTCATATAAAGTCAATTAGGATCAACTTTGTCACCTCTGTGGTACACTTTCCAAATTCTTTAAAGTGTCCAAATTTTCCATTCTCATTTGCATTTTCATGTATTTTAATATATTTGCACAATCTCTTCCCTCTAACTGGAAATCTGCACCCTCCATTGTTCATCTAGCTAACTCTCTGTATTTCCAGAGACTTCCAATTTCAATCCTTCCTTCCTTCCTTCCTTCCTTCCTTCCTTCCTTCCTTCCTTCCTTCCTTCCTTCCTTCCTTCCTTCCTTCCTTCCCTCGTTCCTCCCTCCTTCCCTCCCTCCCATCCATCCATCCATCTACCCATTTATTCAACTAACATATTTTTGGAGCACCTGACACATGCCAGGCACTATGCTAGGTAGCAACCACAGACATTTTCTACTACATACCAGTACTGCTGTGACTGTGTTGTGGCTGTTCAATTTTCTAGCTCACTTACTTGTTTCTGAGACCCTTGAGGGCAAGGGCCATATTTTTCTAACACCTAGGGTTTAACATTCACATAAAATGTACCAGCACTGTATGTTTTTGTGTAAATGACATGAGGTTCTTACAGATGCCAAATATATATTAATTGTCAGCCTCCAAATGACCCATATTACATATCTATTATTAACTAATAGCCACAAATCAATAGTCTGCTGGTGTGATTTGAAAATTGAAAATTTTTTAGGTATTACTCATTCTTACTAGTTGTTTAAATACTTGAAACATTTGATAATGTTTTCTTTACTTAGATTTTTGTAAACTTTAGAATACTATCTTACAGACTTTAACACCTATACCACCTTGATTTTATGACTCAATAAATAAAACAAGGTGTCAGATGAGAAACAGCAGAATATTCTGGAAATGTATTTGCTATTGCTGTTACTTTGTTGCCACTTTAGGCAGTACCAACATTTTAATATAGAGTCATATACTGTTATTAATGGCTTTTCCATTGTAATTTAGCATCACAATCTAAACAGAGGAAAACAGTTCACTAATCAACTTCCTTGCTTACAAACCTGTGGAAACTATATTTGAAGAGCTGCCTATAAACATCTGATCTCTTTAATAATTCCATTTGTAAATTATTTAGCATCTGCATCCTGCTGTAAGTAAGGACATGTAGTTGTGCTAGCTCATTAAAACTGCATTACTTTCGACCCCAGAATTCACCAATGGGACTTTATCATAAACAATGAAATTTTGATTAGGCTTCTGAAAACAAGAGCTTGTCAAACTAAATACTTGCTATATATGTTGACATGTCATCACAGTGCTGAAAAACAACAAGTTTTTAAGAGAACAATGATAATTAAAGTAAAAATTGACAGATCAAAGGAAGAGGAATTGTTTGATAA
Source organism: Phyllostomus discolor (assembly GCF_004126475.2). Classification (NCBI taxonomy): domain Eukaryota; kingdom Metazoa; phylum Chordata; class Mammalia; order Chiroptera; family Phyllostomidae; genus Phyllostomus; species Phyllostomus discolor. The sequence goes on from NC_040912.2 coordinate 45,477,135, forward strand.
TGCTACAGTACAAACACAAAATAACTCACAAGTCCTAAAAGCACTAGTAAGCTGAAGGAGAACTTACCTATTACCATTCAGAAGCATGGGATTCATTAAGTCACAGACTGAAATCCTAAAAGTAAATTTCTTTTTAATTCTGGTGCAGTTCCATAAGCACTTAAAGAAATACAATGACACAGCTATAATTTCTAGGGCTCATTAAAAAGTGATAAGCTGTTTCCTTATGAGCCATTTAAGAATATTGAACCTTTGTTTTAGTCCCTACTTTAATAGCATATACAAATTTGCATCCTTTGTCAATTTCACTTTTTAAATATGGAAGCTGTTTTGCTCCTTGGCCTGCCCTGGGAAGAAGTTTGTGCATAAATACCTTGAACTGTAGCACATATCCAGGTTTCAGAGTCAAGTCTCGAGTTACTGCAAATCGATCCCCATCTGATTTTCCAAATACCATGGCTGATGGCGTGGCAGAGCAGAAAGTTTCATTTTTAACCATTCCTTCATTAGCCAGCATCAACCACACACTCATCTGATTCATAGGGTAATCAAAAACTGGCTTCTCATAAAAGTTCTAATAGAAACAATACAAACAACACAGAAAGGCAATTTGATAGCTTTGAAAACAAGAAAGAAATGTTCAGTTCATGACATGCAGAACCATGTACCATTTGTATTTCTAAGAAAATACAGCACAATCTCTAATTTAACTACTTTTTTATTGCCATGAATTTCTTCTTCTGATGATATAATAACTGAAAAGATTTTGCCACTGTGCATCTAATTTTATAATCACACTAACAATCATGTTGATGACTTGGCCAGACTTCATAGGTTTTTTATTCCTTACTGGGAACTAGTAGCATAAAGAGGTAACAAAAATTAAGTGCAAACAAAAAGAAATTAAGTGCAAACACAGAAAATTTGTATCACACGTTCAAGCACTAAATCCTTGGGGAAGTAAGAAGTTCTTTAATCCCATTCACTTTTATAATTGCCTTCTTGGAGTTCAGATATGGAAAAAATACCTGGGGTAAAGTTGGATTGACAACTGGGATGATCTGCTTTTGCTTTTCTGACAGAATGATGATGTCATCGACTGCCCACTGGTCATAGTCCTCCCCAGAGAACACAGGCTGCCACCAGCGGAACCTTGTGCAAGGGGTCTTGGCAGCAGCTGGAAGCTCCAAATAGACAAATCTGCATAGAAGCAGATTGCTTATGGTTAGGAAATGAAAGCTGTATCTTTCTTAGCAGCTGTTAAAATCACGAGAGTAGCAATAAGAGCAAGTTTCATTTCATTTGATCTCTTGATATTTTTGAAACATTTCTAAGTTTAATAGATCAGACAAGAGGTTTAAAGTTGTAAGCTGGTTTAGTCCTGGTCATGTTTATTCCACTTACCACTGTATTTTTGGAGGTGATATTTTAGCTGTGTTTGATTGACTAAACAATATCTTGACTACTATGCTAATGGTCATAACATTCAAGAAATACCTGGAAAAAACTGTTCCTTTGTGTATTATTACATTAAAATAGCATTCAAGAATTTTCAAAGCCATTCATACTTATTGTGGGAAAACATAAATATGCACTAAAAATGAAACATAACTCACTCATAATCTACTGTATAGGGTTGGCCTCTGCTAAATTTTTGATGTAGATCATTTCGGTGGTGAAAATTTTTATGCATAAAGCTTTACCTACACTTCAGTTTATTTCTTAAGGTAGGATTCCTAGAAACAGAATTACCAGGTCAAAAAACTGGCCATGTTTAAGGCTGTTGATTTTTCCAAACTCCTTTCTGGAAAGGTCATGACACTGTGCAGGATGACGTGAGAGTGCCCACCTTGCTGCTCCCATGCGGAGAAAGCACTTGGAATTATCTTAAAAATGACCGTTTCACTGTTGAAAATGATATATTTCTTATTGCAAAAGAGGTTGCATATTATTCATGTTTTATTAAACATCTATGTTTCCTCTTTTGTAACACCTACTCATTCCTTTTACCCATTTTTCTTTTGGGACCTTAGTAATTTTTTGGTAATTTGTAGAAGTTCTTTACAGCAATGTTGACCCTCTGTTCCTCATAATGGTTGCAAATAATGTCTTGGTTTGTTACATCTGTTTTTGAGCTGTGACATCTCTTTTTCATACATAAGTTCTTACTTATCTGAGTCAATTTCTGGGTCATCAGTTTGGCTTCATTGTTTGCTCTATCCATGAATCACTATCATTTTATTTTAATTATTTAAGTTACATAACATATTCTAACAACATGTAGGGTATTACTCTATTTTTTTCCCTAAAATTTGATATTTTTGCTGGTTTGTATTTCTAGGTATATAGTTCCAAGAAAACATGCCTATGGGATTTTGATTGGAAAGCATTAAACATAAATTAAAAGATATTCATATCACAATATTAAGTTTTCCTGTCCAGGGATGCTCTATAATTTTTCCAGTTATTTGTTTCTGTTAATCTCTGAAGGTAGTTTTGAACTTTTCTTTACAGGATTCTTAGAGTTGTTAAAGTTATTTTTATATTTATTTATATATTAGCTACCAATAATGGGGTCTTTTTCTGATGCCTTCCATCTCAGAGTTTCTCAGCCATTTCAGTGTCATAAACTCCTTGAAAATCTGGTGAAATATACTGGCCCTGAAGACAAATGCTAATAAAAATAAAGGTTAATATTTCTGGAATTTGAAAAAGCTATTAAATTTTTGTTTGTTTATATAGTAATCTAGTCACTTTGCTGAACTCCTAATAATCTCCAGATTGATAATGATGTTACTTGGAAAAATAATTTAAATTATTTTAAATTGTTTTAAAACCAGTTTGGCACCATAATGATTCCCTCTCTACTGTGCTGGCGGAATCTCATTTGGATCCACCTCCCACTCACAATTCCTGACTTTTCCCTTGGATATTGTATTTCGTGTTTTACCCAGTTGCCTCTCCTCTGGTTTTTCCCTCTCATGTGTGTCCTTAGAAGAAATGTTTTTGGTTGGTCTGTCTGTATGTCTATTTCCGTTATATTATGGAAAGTTATGTCACCTTTAAATTACTCAATGTTTTAAAACAATAAACATATAAGACTATAAAATAGCTACATTTTAAGTAGCATTTAAAATATATTTAATTTATATAAAAATTGAATCTATTCTTCAATAATAATTTTTTTCAATAAAACAAGGTTTGGTAGAAAATGTAAAACAGGGACAATTTTAGTATTTTAAAGTCAATAATGATCGGTCAATGTATATAAAAAAATGTTTATCTTTGTGTGAAAGTGCTAATAGAGATTATAAAAAGGAATACTCTAAAAGTACAAACACAGAATTTCAAGATACTACATAACTGCAAAAAATCCCCAATTTAAATATTGATAAATATACTGATTGCATGGTACAAATATTAGCATTTTTTCAAACTCCTTAACAGTCATTACCTAAGGTATTTCATTAAATATATTTCCCATCCATAAACATACAGACAGGGATGGGCCAGTAAAAAATTTTAGAAAATCCAAGCTCCACAGATTCATTCATATGTTGTCTAGGACTAGCACTGGGTGCAGCCATATGAAGACTTTTGGCAAAATCCATCTTGCTATTAAATATAACAGATGAACATATTTCATCTATGCATTTAAAAAATCTCAGAAATGCTTGGAGTATCCCTATGTCATCAAATTTCTTTGGGAAAACAGTGGTCAGTTGTCTTACTTTTCTCTAGTCACATATTTTCTCAAATTCTTTAAAAATTCAAATATGATTACAGGTGCTTTCTAATGGGTGGGGTGGGGGGAGTAGTGGGGAGGAAATGCAAGGGTTCCTGTTATAAGTCACAGGGGAAATACTTGGGGCTAATTTAAAGGGTACTGAAAAATCTAAAGACAATTAAGAGATTTCTACCCTCTCTCCCCCTCAAAACAGGGTTCCAGTGAAATGAGAACTGTACTTGAACAATACAAAAAACTTAAATGAAATGAAATGTTTATATATTAGGCTATCATTCATGCCAGATATTTATGAGTTTGCCTATTTTTTGCAATAGTTAACAACATGTTAGAAACACCTCAAGAACAGTGTAATCCTTACTGTTCCTGGAAACAACTGGAAGGCCATCAGGGTTTGTTACCTGGGTTTGCTGAAGTCTGAGAAGTACATCTCTGCCAGCAGGTGCCACTCGATGCCCCCGTTGTTGCTGTACTGAAGGAGGATGCCCTCCTCTCTGCTGTCGGGCTTGTTGCATGCCGCACTCTCTCCGCCTATCTGGATATAGAACTGGACAAAGTCCACCCAAGAAGTGTCCAGATCCAAGCTCACCAGCTGTCTTTTCCCAGCCTTTCCAAAGGACAGAAACACCACAGATTCAATCACCTGGGGTGTCTTAGGCATTTTGTTGCTTCAGTTGCAAATTAATATGAGCATCCTAGCACTATGTGGAGAGGGTTGTGTCCATTTTTTGTATTTGTATTTTTTATTTAATCTTTATTGTATTTTTTTCATTACCATTTATTGTTGAGAGGAGCAAGCTATGCCATTTAATTGTCTCTGCTTTGGTTATGGTAACTGTTCCTGGATACATTTGATTAGTCTGCTTTACTGATTGCCAGGCTTGGTCATGAGATCCTTGGGAACTGTTAATTACACCAAAGAGTATTCAAAGGTCTTTAAAAATAAAATAAAATTGATTTAAATTAAAACAGTTCCAATGTTTACTTTGTGAATCTCCTCCAGGCAGAGTAAGGGAGAATCTGAAAGACCATGTACTTGGAGATCAGCTTGGTTTGAATCTCAGACCATTATTCATGCTGTTTAGCTGTGTGACCTTTCTCAGATTTTATCTTCTTCAAAGGTACAATATGGGCAATAATTCTTCCTTATAGGGTGCTGTGATAATTACATGACATAACATTTTGCATGAAACTTGCCTAGCACACTGAATGTCTTCCTGAGAGGTACCCTTGGACCTCCTCCTCCATGGGAATGAAAGTAAAACAGGTTTAAGATAGAAACTTGACAAAAAGAAAGAGTGCTTGAGTATTAGGCTCCTAGTCAGTGTGTTTGTCTCTGTCTGTCTCTCTCTTGGAAATGGAGAGATTGGAAGAAATCATTTAAATAAGTTTTTGTTACCACTACATGGTCTTTTTGTGTCTTAAAAAAGTTAAAAATGCCATCAAGCCCAGCAACTTGCTTCCTTTGCTCAATGTGTCCTGTGCATGTCACAGTGCTGTTGTGCAGTGTTAGATATAAACTGACAAGGTTTGTCATGATTCCTTTTGGGTGTAAATAGTTTCATGCTAATGAGATTGAAAAAAGGTTTGAGTATGAGATCCTTCCACCCAGATCCTGCCCAAACTAATACATGCTCTGCTCTGAACCCATCTTGGAGCGCTCCCAAGAACTTCAATTAAAGGTTGGGAAGAAAAACTACAGTAAGAGAACCAGTTTAGAGAAAAACACCCCTCACACTTATAATTTAAACCCTATGCAAATTCACCAAGTTAATTAAGAAAGGGTTTCTGTTATAAGTCACAGGGGAAATACTTGGGGCTAATTTAAAGGGTACTGAAAAATCTAAAGCCAATTAAGAGATTTCCACACCCTCTCCCCCTCAAAACGGGGTTCCAGTGAAATGAGAATGGAAATTAATCCTGAAACAGGAATTTGTTCTTTGGAACTCTCAATTTTAAGCATGTATTGAGGAAATCTTAAAAGTAATATGCATTTTCAGTGTGTTATATGTGCTTTTGATTTTTCTTGTTGATTTGAAATAGTACAAGTGTGAAACACCTCAGAGATTATTATAATCTGGCCCAGGATTGTTACAGGAAGAATAATTCTAAAAAAAGAACCATAGAACCTAGCTGCTTAATTCCAACCCAGCAAACTCCTATGAAAACTTGGCATGTGGAACTAAGCCAGAAGGATAAAGATTTAAGGTGAGGAGAATTACAAAAATCCAATTATCCCAATTAGCTGGTTGGAATGATTGGTTTACTGTGAAATTCATAGAGCAGTGTTATTTTTCCCAGAGATGATGATGTTGGTTGTTAGAGGCTCTGGAAAGCTGTTTTGTGGGATTTTTGTAAATGGTGGAAAATATCATACGAATGTTTGCTTTGGCACTGAAGATATTTTTTCCTGGAGAATAGCACAAGTCATTTTCTTTTGTTTAGTGACCTGAAACGCTGAATATTATTTTAAAGGAAGAAAAAGGAAAAAGGAAATGGCTCATGACGAGGTTTTTGTTAGAATTTGATGTGACACATGCTTTGCAGTTTTTCTATTATACTATGATGGATACATTTATGTGTGCATGTGCAGACATAAACACACACACAATGTGTGTGTGATGTGTGCTGGAGTAATAGGTTAAGGATCTCTTCGTTCCTGGAGTGTGGAAAATACCTTCCAATTTCCCTCCAGCATTCTAGCTGAAAATGGCTTACTGTTTCAAGGATTTAGATAAAAGAAAACAATTTTAAAGGAAATGCCTTCAGACTTTGGATCCTTTAAAACAAAACTTCTAAAATACTTCATAAAACTTCACCTTTTATCTCCAATTAAAGCCTTTTTAAATCAAATGCCAGTAGAAAAAAATCTATATTTATTTAAAAATAAGCATTTCTTTAGACCCTTTTGCTGTTTTTTAATATTCATTCATTTGTTCATGCATTCATTCCTTTCTTCAACAAATATTATTGGGCACCAATTTTATCAGGCATAATACCATGTGTGAGGAGAACAAAGTTAAAACAAGAATTCACAGATATGTGTGTGTGGTGTCAGTAGTGACGACTTCGGGCTGCACACCAAGTTCTATTCCTTGTTGACCTCATTTATCAATTCTCCAGTCTATTCAGTCTCAAGGGTATTTATTGATATGTAAATGCCTAGCACACGGCACACTTTCTGAATTGTGCACCTTATCTAGAGTTGGATTAGGCAGTAGGACTTACTGGTTACTATGAGAATAAAAATATAATCTCTATTTGTATAGAACACAGATAAGAGTGAAATTGAGAAATAAAAGGAGATATTAGTGTAGTTTGCATAGTTCCAGAAAACTCCATGGAAGCAGAAGGATTTGAGCAGGGTGCTGCAAGGTTTATATGGATGCAGAGATTATGGAAGGCAGAATGGTAGGCAGTGGACACTAAGCAAAGACAGGGAAATTGGAAAAACCGGAATGAGGAGGAGAGTTTCTTTTGGGGGGTAAAGGGCTCATGTTTGGAAAAAGAAAAGTTATGTAGTTAGGGCAGCAGTATCGGAGACGATCCTGGATGTCTGTGCTGGAAAATGGACAGTATACAAGCATGTTTCCAGATAAATTAATCTAGGGTGGTTACCTTTGGGTTACTACCCCTTCTCTATTCCAATCATGCTGTCTGCTGGGGATTGCTAAACTGTGTATCCCACCTTTGCCAAAGCAGTGAGTACATGACTCTGGTTATGCAAATCACCGCCCACCAATCCCCAGGACACTGTGATTGGCCAGTCAGAAACCTTCCCCAGAATTTTCTGTGGTGCTGTTTAGAAAGCTCTGTGGCCATAATTCTAATCTCATACTGATGGCTGACCTGAATTGAAAAGAGTCTACTCTCAAGAACTCTGTGGGCATCTGAGTTTCAGGTTCCAGATATCTCTGAGGCCAGTTCTGACTAAAGCATTCCTGTGTTTTTTTAAAAAATGTATTTTATTGATTATGATATTACAGTTGTCCCAAATTCCCCCACTTTGGTCCCCTGCAGCCAGTACCTCCTATTCCCTCTGGCAATTCCCTCTGGCCCACCTTAGTAGTGTATGTCCATGGGTCATGCATATACATTTTTGGGCTACTCCATTTTCTATACTGTTTGTAATATCCCCCAGCCTATTTTGAACCCACCAATTTATACTTCTTAATTTCTGTACTTTCCCCCTATTCTCTCCCTTGCCCCTCCCAACTGGTAACCATTCAAATGATCTCCATATCTGTAATTTTGTTTCTGTTCTGCTTGTTTGCTTAGCTTGGTTGTTAGATTCAATTTTTGATAGTTGTGAATTTGTTGCCATTTTAATTTTCTAGTTTTGATCTTCTTTTTCTTAAATAAGTTCCCTAAACATTTCATATTATAATGTCTTGGTAATGATGAACTGCTTGAGCTTTACCTTGTCTGGGGAGTACTTTGTCTGCCCTTTCATTTTAAATAATAGCTTTGCTAGATGGCTGTAGGTCCTTGCTTTTCATCACTTAGAATACTTCTTGCCAGTCCCTTCTAGCCTGCAAAATTTCTTTGGAGAAATCAGCCAACAGTCTTATGGGAACTCCTTTGTAGGTAACTTTCTGCTTTTCTCTTGTTACTTTTAAGTTTATCTCTTTAACCTTTGGCATTTTAATTTTGATGTGTCTTGGTGTGGTCTTCTTTGTGTCCATCTTATTTGGGATTCTCTGTGCTTCCTGGATTTGTATGTCTATTTCCTTCACCAAATTAGGGAAGTTTTCTTTCATTATTTGTTTTTCAAATAAGTTTTCAATTTCTTGCTTATTCTGTTCTCCTTCCAGCACCCCTATGATTCAAATGTTAGTATATTTGAAGTTGTCCCAGATGCTCCTTACCTTATCTTTTTTTAATTCTTTTTTCTTCTTGTTGTTCTGATTGAATTTTTTTTCTTCCTGTGTTCTAAAAAATTGACTTGATTCTTGGCTTCATCCACTCCACTGTTGACTCCTTGTAAATTTTTCTTTTCTAGGTATATTTTATTGATTATGCTATTAAAGTTGCCCCATTTCTCCTCCTTTATTCCCCTCTGCCCTGCACACCCCCTTCCTCCTCTTTAGTTCATACCCATGGGTCATACATATAAGTTCTTTGGCTTCTCCATTTCCTATACTATTCTTAATCTCCCCCTGTCTATTTTCTACCTACCATTTATGCTCCTGATTCCCTGTACCTTTTCTCCCATTTTCCCTCATCTCCCTCCCCACTGATAACCCTCCATGTGATCTCCATGTTTGTGATTCTGTTCCTGTTCCAATTGTTTGCTTAATTTATTTTTGTTTTAGGTTCAGTTGTTGATAGTTGTGAGTTTGTTGTCATTTTATCATTCATATTTTCAATGATCTTTTACTTACATAAGTCCTTTTAACATTTTGTATAATAAAGGCTTGGTGATGATGAACTCCTTGAACTTGATCTTATCTGGGAAGCACTTTATCTGCACTTCCATTCTAAATGAAAGCTTTGCTGGATAGAGTAATCTTGGATGTAGGTCCTTGCTTATCTCCATTTTGTTTAGAGTTTTTTTAGAGTTTTGTTCTGTTCTTTCATTTGGGCCATATTTCTTTGTCTGCTAATTTTGGCAGCCTCTCTGTGTTTGTTTCTATGTATTAGGCAGAGCTGTTTTGACTCCTTGGCCTAGTAGAATGGTCTAATGTAGAAAAACACACCTGTAAGTGGGATGGGGTGGAGTCATGGGCATTTGCTAGGGTGGGCAAACCCGTGTGAACTAAGTTGATGGTGTCTCAGATATAGCGCAGTAGTTCTGTGGCTCTTTGTGTGCATGTAGGGGTTTCACAAAAGGGACAATGGGTGCTGCCTTGCTCCTGGAGTTTTGTCTTGGGAGAAGCTGTTCCCTGGCACTTGCCCTGATGCCAGACACTTCAGTTTCTCCCATATGCCACTGGAGTTCTTCCAGCTGCTGCCCCAGTGTGGAGCCCAGAGGGAGTGAGTCTGCATAAGTCCTAAGTCTGTTGTGGGCCCTTTAAGAGGAGATGCCTGAGAATCCCACAGTTTATTCTGCTGCCTCAGCCCCCACTGGATTTTACAACCAGAAGTTATGAGGACTTATCAGCTTGGCACTGGAACCCTGGGCTGGGTGGTCTGGTGTAGGGGTGGGATCCCTGGCTCCCACGAGACATCCCTCGCAATTTTTATCCACCACACATGAGTGTGGAACTGTCCCATTGGAATCTCCATGTTTCCGCATCTCTGTGTCTCTGTCCCTTCTACCTGTCTGAATAAATGTGACATCTTTAATTTCTTGGTTGTCAGATTTCCATACAGTTCAATTTTCTGATGATTCTGGGTGATAGTTATTTTGTAATTTAGGTGTCATCTTTGCTGTGGATGTGTGAGTAGGGGAGCTGTGTTTACCTATGCCTCCATCCTGACTGGAAATCTGTCCCTGTGTTTTGATTACCTGAAAAAAATTTCCTCTGTCTTTGTTCAAGCTAGTTTCTCTCACTTAGAATTCAAAACAGATTTGACTGATACAAGAGAAAAAAAGTAAAGAAAAAAGTAATCCTCAGATATTTTGATAAAAAATTAGGGAGAAAGCTGGGTTGAGCTGAGAGGAGAATAATTTTACTTTTGAAATGCTGATTTTAAGTTAGTGGCAGGGCATGTATAGGGAAATATTCAATGATAACAATTTTGTAATTTAGTCTCATAACATGTGATTATGATAGCTAACACTTATTGAGCTATTTCTATTTATTCTTCACCTGCATTAATTCACTTAATCCTCCTAACATCCCGCTTTATAGTTCAGAAAACTGAGATATATAAAGATGTCATAACTCTGTAAGGGAAGCAGTTACTGAGGTTTAGAGCCCAGGTACAAACCCAAGTGTAAGAAAGAGTGATTATAACTTTACATGTTCAAAATATCTCTGTATGTGTACATACACATGTTTATTGGAGTGTTTGGGTACATATTGGTTAAGGATTCATAATCTTGCTTTAAAATGGAAACTCAAGGGAGACACAATCTTCCCATTTTTGCACAATTATACAGTACACCTGGATCTATGCTATATATACAGTCACTTACTGACTATTATCTCTCACAATAAGATCCTGGGGATTTTCAATGCCAATGGATAGGAAATATTATTAAATGGACTCCATTCCTGATTTTCTATAATTCTCTATCTTGTTTACTTGCTGCTTCTTTGTTCTGCACCTGCATCTGAACAAAACCTGTACCTATTTTTGTATATGCATAAATTAACTTGTTTTGGATTTCTGCCCAAATTCCTCAACATATCAACTACAGTACATCACCCACTCCTGTGTGCTTCTTATATGAAGAGTGACACATTTCCAATTGTTCTAGAATTGGTGGTTGTAGTCCTTGATGGAAAGAAGTGGTGGTAAGTACCCCACATTCTAAAGAGAGCTGCCAATAATTGGGCATGGACACATTGCTCAGGTTGGAGAATGGGCACTGCTTCCCCTCCAGTCCTTTTGGAGATGATATAAAGAGATGAATTGGAGGAGGAAGGAAGAAAAGAATGTCATGCCTAGACTGTAGCAAGAGAGGTGGTTCCCCTTCCTTTATCCCTAACCAACAACATGGGTTGGAGGTGTTCCTAGATAATTAGTCTTAGAGATTCAGGCTGGCACTTCAGTCCCTAGTTGGTGTATGCTGACCTGCCTGCCTAACCTGGTACTGCCACTGGAGAAGCTGAACACTGCAAGAAAAACTTCTGTGAAGGTCTCTGCTAGATACTTCATGTTTGTGCACCCTAAATTCTTATTTTGCAAGCCTAACTCCCAAAAGGATGGGATCAGGGAATGTGGGACCTTTGACAAGTAATTAGGTTGTAAGGGTGCAGTCCTCATGATAGGATTAGTGCCCTCATAAGAAGAGACCTAGGGGAGCTGCTTTCTCTCCCTCTGCCATCTCTACCACGTGAGGACACAGAGAAGATGGCATCTCTGAATTAGGAAGTGGATCCTCAATGGACATCAAATCTGCTGTGTTTTTATCTTCTTCCCAGCTTTCAGAATTGTGAGAGACAAATATCTGCTGTTTAAGCCACCCAATGGTATTTTTTGTTATTTTTGTATGCTGTATTTTTGTTTTAGTAGCTTGAGTTAACTAAGACAGATCCAAATCAGCAGACACCACCAGTAGCCACCAAACTGAGCCAAAATCAGACTGAAGGTATTTGTTCATCATGAAGAGCTGGTCGGTTCCATAGGAATAGCTCTGCACACTCACCATTATTCCTTCTTCCAATCCTACTCTTGAGGTTAACAGATTGACAAATTTAATAAACACTTACAGAAGTGCTTTCTATAAGTGTATAGTCACTGTCCCACATAATTTACAAGTATACCAGTGCATTAATCTGCACAATAACCCTAATGAGGTAGATATTCTTATTATCTTCGCTTTACAGATGAGGAAGCCAAGTCAGAGAGAGGTTAAGGGATTTGCTCAAAGTCACACAGCTAGGAAGTGGTGAAATCAGATTGAAGCAGGCAGTCTGGTTCCAAAGTCACTGCTCTTAACCTCTAAACTCCACCACTTCCACCATACCCTCACCTACAGGCCTGCATGTTCATGCACCCTTCAAAGGCTGGGGTGAGAAGTGACTAGGACCCTGACCCACTCAAAGACCCCCATGACACAAGGCTGGCTGGCTCTGGAGGAAAGGAAAGCAATGAGATTTAAATCAGGTATAAGAGGGGCAGGATTTTTAAACTGGCCTATCCTGGATTTTTAATAACCAAAAACAATCAGAAAACTATAAAAGTTTCCCAGATGTAGTTAAGGGATAGGAATTTGACAAAGGCCAGTGAAAATCAGGGAATGTGGGGAAAAATAAAACCTTCTCATATTTGTACCTTCTGAATTCAGACTGCTCCATAAATCAGCCACATACTGAAACAGCCATTGCCCTGATCATTATTTCCATGCTTTAGTCATGACTCAGCCATCACTGCTTCTCAGCCCTAAGTCATACCTTGCTAAAATACAGAGATGATCCAGAAGACACAACCCCACACCCTTGTTCTGGAGTTACAACTTCTCCCCCGATAACTTCTTGCCAGTCAGACTCCCAACCATTCTGGTTCTCAAAATCTGACATAATCGTAGAAGGAAGAGCAGCTTCTGGGTGGCATTCAGTGCCTTGATAACCCTGGTCACACCTAGAGAGAGAGGGCGACATAAACAAGTCATAGTTTCATTTGTGAGTGTCATGGCCACATGACATGGAACATTTCCTATGTCTCACTTTTGCTTTGGTTTCAGCACTCACACTAGATTTTTCTCTACAGTGTAAATCTGTATATGTGATAGTAACAACCTTCAATTATTCACACTGCAAAAAAATCAATAGAATCCTTTCTTAAGAGAAATAGTGCTATAACAGTAGAATTGCAGCATCAAGTAGTAATGAAGAAGGATATGGGTGTGTGTGTGTGTGTTGACCAGGGAGGATAGAGGGATTTTTCTGTAGCCTTAAAAAGTCACATATAAATGTTTGCTCAACCAACATGTAACTCCGGCCATGATTTATAGTTCCTCCTGACTAAATTATATTTCTGTTAGAATCTTTAAGTATTCAAGTGTGTTCCTATTTCACCCTCGTTAGCTATAATCACCATCTCCCCTTGTATGCAACCTTGAGCTTCTGGTGAAGTGGGGTAGGTCGGACAGCCTGTAGCAGCTGTTTGACTAGTGCTTTAAGACTGTCAGGGGAAAAGAAGGGGAACAATCGAAAGGCTCTTTTAACACCAAAGAGAACTTTGGAGTTAATTAATAAACTCTGAAATTTAAACCCAAGAGGCCTGTTTGAAGTTAGATTTTGAAGTTTAGAATATATGGCTTTATACTAATTTAAATGTAACAATGTCTTTTACATCTACAATAAGAACAGAAGGGAGGTCATTTTCTTTTGGCTACTTCATTGTCCACCAGTCTATCCATACAAGTCTGATGACAACAGCTGTGGTAGCCCTGTAAATATAAGCCCTGAGAAGCAGAGAATCAGTTGCACTTTCTGATACGTGTACCTGCATGTGCCATGGTCACAGGAGCCGTGCCCATTGCACATGTTTGGGCACTGCTGGCCGATGTAGATGCCGTCTAAAGCCCACTCATCTTGGGCTGTGTAATAGCTCTGACTCCACCGGAAGCGGGTGGCACTGGACCTAGAAACAAGTACAGTAATAAAAACAGTATTTTAACTGACACATGGTAATACAGGCAAAGAATGTCTGAGTTCAGATAACCACTTTTCTGGAACTTGTATTTAGCTGCCAATCATTTTTCTGTAGCAGTTTAATTTCCACTCAGTTACTACCCAATTCAATCATTCTATCATTAAGGGAAGTTAAAAATCTTCTTATTTTGTATATACTTCCATTTTAGTTTAGTTTGAGACATTTTAAAGAAAAACAAAATTTCATATTTTTATTGTAGTTGCACAGAGATTTGATGCTAGGAAAACAAACAAAATAAGAAAGAATGTTTAAGCAAAATAAAGATACATACTAAAAAGCCTCTGTTTCATAAATGACAATGTGAAGTGTTTAACTTAGAATAGCACAATTTCTTTTTTTTTGTTTTGTACTTTTTAAAAATATATTTTATTGATTATGCTATTACAGTTGTCCCATTTCCCCCTTCACTCCCTTCCACCCTGTGCCCCCTCTCCCACCCACATTCCCCCCTTTAGTCCATGTCCATGTGTCATACTTATGAGTTCTTTAGCTTCTACATTTCCCATACTATTCTTGCCCTCCCCCTATCTATTTTCAACCTACATTCTATGCTACTTATTCTCTATACCTTTTCCCCCTCTATCCTCCTCCCACCCCTACTGCTAGCCCCCCCTTGTGCCCTCTATTTCTGTGGTTCTGTTCCTATTCTAGTTGTTTACTTAGTTTCTTTTGGTTTTGCTTTAGGTGTGGTTGTTAATAATTGTGAGTTTGCTGTCCTTTTACTATACGTGTTCTTTTTTTTATCTTCTTTTCTTAGATAAGTCCCTTTAGCATTTCATAAAGTAAGGGCTTGGTGATGATGAACTCCTTTAATTTGACCTTATCTGAAAAGCACTTTATCTTCTCTTCCATTCTAAATGAGAGTTTTGCTGGATAGAGCAATCTGGGATGTAGGTCCTTGTCTTTCATGACTTGGAATATTTCTTTCCAGCCCCTTCTTGCCTGTAAGGTCTCTTTTGAGAAATCAGCTGACAGTCTGATGGGAACTCCTTTGTAGGTTACTGTCCCCTTATCTCTTGCTGCTTCTAGGATTCTCTCCTTCGTTTTTACCTTGGCTAATGTAATTATGATGTGCCTTGGTGTGTTTCTTCTTGGGTCCAACTTCTTTGGGGCTCTCTGTGCTCCTTGGATTTCTTGGAAGACTGTTCCTTTTGCCAGATTGGGGAAGTTCTCCTTTATTATTTGTTCAAATAACTTTTCCACTTGTTGGTCCTCCCCTTCTGGTACCCCTATAATTCGGATGTTGGAACGTTTAAAGGTGTCCTCGATGGTCTTAAGCTTTTCTTCGATTTTTTGAATTCTTATTTCATCGTGCTCTCCTGCTTGGTTGATTCTATCTTCCTTCTGGTCCACTGTGTTGTTTTGAGACTCAGATTCCTTCCTTTCACAATTGGCTCTCCTCCGTATGTCTTCCTGCATCCCTTTTATGGTAATCTGCATTTTTTCATGTAATTTGGATCCAAAATCAACCAGTTCCGTGAGCTTCCTGATCACCAGTGTTTTGAACTGTGCATCTGATAGATTGACTATTTCTTGGGCACTCAAAAGGATGAGTCCTGGGGGACTGATCTGTTCTGCTGGAAACATATCTTATGTCTTTCCCTGTCTCTCCTATTATTTTACTTATTTATTTATTTTTTCTCCGGTCTGGTCGCTCTTGTTACGGTGGGGGGCAGAGCCTTAGGTGTTCACTGGGGCTGGGCGCCCCAGTCGCTAGTTTGTGACGTTATATGTGGGGGCAGGGGCGGGAGCGGGGACAGGATGGATCAATGGCGACCCTTCTGTTCTCCTGGAGTCAGACACTTCCCTGGGCTTCCGGGCCGTGAGCTCTGCCCTGGTCCACAATCGCTGCCCCACTGATTCCCCCAGCCGCTGCTTGCGTACTCAGGGATCACCACTACACCGCTGCGCTCCGGCGCCCCGATTGCTGTCGCGCTGATTTTGCGCCAAATTTCCCCCGACCTACGCATGCCTGCGACCCGCGCCAGCCCCGCGCCCGCTCGCTCGGCTCGTCGTCCCCTACCAGTCTGGATGTACGGGTCTACTTCAACTTCTTGGCTGTCTGACTTCCATTTAGATAAATCCTCTGACAGTTCTGATATTATGACTGTAAATCATTGTTGTAAATTATTGTGGTTCTGTTCTTGGTTGTGCGAGGAGGTACGGTGCGTCCACCTATTCCTCCATCTTGCCGGAAGTCCCAGCACAATTTCTTATAATAAGCACATCAGTAGTTATTGGAAAACTCCACTTACCTCTCAATATAAAACTAAAGTTTTGTTTGGGGGTGAGAGAACATGCTATAATATTGCAAGTATGAACATCTGGGTGCTAAATTCTGCTTATTATTTTTGACACATTAGTGTGTTTAGGTTTCATGGACAAGCTGATGTTAAGTAAAGGTAAGCTGAACATCCATTATACATAGAGAAACACTAGGGACCTTAATTCATTTAGCCCAGATATAAAATCTAAAAAAAGAATATTTTGAGAGCAATGTCCAGGTTTTCCTTTGTTGATCACAAAAAAAAATTCTTTTAAAATTACATCATATTTTTCAGCTATGAACATTTTCAGGGATCCATGATTACTTCTTTTTGGTCAAAGTGAAAAACAAAGAACCCCTCCCCCCCCAAAATTGCAGAATTAATGTGAGTGCTCAGTTTCATTGATTAAACCTTCCTCAAGCATACCATCTATGGATACACTTGATCTTGACAAATGTGAATGACCTGTTCAAGTCAACTGCATCAATTACTCACATATTAAATACTCCCTAGGTACACACCAGATTGCTAAAATCCAGACTAAGTCCTTACTGTTTATTTTACCAATGATCTGTGGCTAATAGGTTGCATTTTCTTTCCTAGGAGGGTAATTCCGTGTTCGCTAAGTGCATCTAGTAGACACAGGTTTGCTGCATTTCAGAGCTTGTCATCAGATGCAATTCCTCTATGGAAACAGTTTATATTTGTAGTCTAACAGCCATCACAATTTTCACAGTCCCATTAAGAAATGGTTTTTAGAAAAGCCTGCTATAAAAATAGGTACATTGTCTTAGAACATAGAGCCCTACAGAAGGGAAGTAAATTCAGACTTGTGCACCAGTGTCATGAAAAGGAGAGATGACTATGTTCTTTTAAGACTCATTATAATCTGAGTCAAGTCTACGGCCACAGGTGACTGACTAGGCTGTGAGCTCTTTTGGAGACAGAGGTATCTTTTGTCTCAATAGTTTGCACAGGAACAGAAAAAAATTGGTGTACAAAAAATTCTGCTAAAAGAGAATAAGTAGCATAGATGGTAGGTAGAAAATAGACAGGAGGAGGGCAAGAATAGTATGGGAAATGTAGAAGCGAAAGAACTTATGACACATGGACATGAACTGAAGTGGGGGGAATGTGGGTGGGAGAGGGGGTACAGGGTGGAGGGGAGTGAAGGGGGGAAATGGGACAAGTGTAATAGCATAATCAAGAAAATATATTTTAAAAAATTCTGCTAAAAAATGAGTCAATGAGTAGAGTGACAGGCCAAGAAAGGGCAGTCTGTTTCTGACTTCTGGTAGGTAATGAAGTGAAGAATGTTCTAGGAGTTAGGGGACCTGACCCAGACATTGGCTCTGCAATTTATCACCTGCATGACCTTTAGTGAGGAATGTAAGCCTTTAGGGGCTTCTTGTTCCTCACCTCTCAAATAAAGGGATTGGGCAAACTGATTTCTAAGACCCCTTCCAGCTCTCAAACTTAATGACTGCTTTGGTGGTTTGTTGACCAAGGTGACAGTTTATTTCCTTGAGGTCACACAAAGCCCATAGCACACATTATTTTGAAGTTTTGATATTTCAACATTAACATGGAGTTGGAGGGTTTTAGAAACCTGTCTCAAATCTCCCAGTTTATTTATGCTTCTAAACAGTTACACAGACACACTCTCTAAATTCTTTTTCTAAGTACACTGATCCTTACATGTGTCTTATAAGCTCTTGAAAAAGATAATATTTCCGCAAAATAAAAAGCTTAAAGTGGATTACTGCATTTAAAATTACAATCTACAGTTTAATGTGCTGATGTTAATTAACAGAAAAGGACGCAAAAAGAGGGAGAATATTGGCCTCATATTTAGTGAGAAAAAAATTAGTCACGTGAGCAATCTCCAGCAGGTCACGTGTGAGGGTACATGGTGTGATGTCACTGGTTTGTAGCTGCATCACTGATAAATATTTCCCTCAATACAAACATTTAATTTGCCAATCCTCTCTCTTTCTCTCTTGCTCATATTATTAAGAGAAAAATCTTATGCATTTTAAAAAATGGATAATGTTTTAATTGTTTTAGGTAAATTTTTTACTGGAGTCAGGTTGACTGGACTTCACAACCATCTAAGGACACTTCTCATACCAAGGGCAATTTTTAGTGCTAAGCAGCTCAGTACCACTTATTCAGAGATATACTTAGCCATCAACTGGAAAGCCACTATCTAAAACTGTAGTACTATGTGTGGAAATAACTCACATAACTTCTTTCACATCTCTTCCATATATACCTTGCAATAAATATACTCTTCCTTAAAGGATCTTAAACTTCAAACCAGAAGTCTTTTTATGAAGTCAGCTTCCATGGAATGATCAAGCCTCATAAAAGTCACTGACAGTGTAGACATTTTCACAACCAGCACAGAACTGAAGTTTTTATAAGATCGTTCTAAAGATGCAGATGCAAATGCCTATACTAATGGAAATAGAGCATTATAGAGAAAATAGGAAACAGGACATTATAGAGAAAAAGGCACTTTGAGGGGATAGTCACCAGCTTATTGCACTTTGGATTGAGTCTGAAAGTGGGAGTCTTGAATCATGAAATGAAGTTGACTTGCATTTAAAATCCAAACTCTATGGATTCCCAAAAGCAACAAATCTCGACAGTCTTCATTTGATCTCCTGCTGACCCAGTATAAACTTCTAGACTAAAATACAGTAATACCGAGTCATCTCTTGATAGTTAGGTAACCTAAGGAATCAAAGTAAGTGAGACTGACCACTTATTGTATTGTATATTGTGTTTTCTACCTTCAGAATTACTGTAATTACATTTGCCCAATTATTCTGAAACTCATTCAGACATTAAGTGTTGATTTGTTTATAGAGTCAGCAACTGACAGCTGTTTCTGTCTCATTAGACCCTGTTCTTATGTAAATGTCTCTCATAAAAACAAAGTTAATTTTCATTGGGTAACAAATGCTCAGTCATACACAATAAAATTTCTCTGAGCAGGTGTATACATATTAAATATTTCCACTCTAAGTTGCCCCATCTAAAATATTTTCTGAAGTTAACAGATCCATGATAATGCAGAGACCACATTTGCTTGTCTTCATTCAATTTATAGTTGCATAAGCTTACAACAGAGTAGAACAAAGTGTTGCCAAAGGGAATAGAGCTTCAAACTAAACTGCACTCTCTTTTCCCAATGCGTGAGAAAAACATGCTATTTGCAGAGGTTTGAAATGAACATAATAAATAAAATTATCAAAAATGCCAAGGAGAATAAATGTACTTTATCCTTATAGCAGAGCTTTTAAACATAGGTCCTAAACAATGATAATAACTAGTTGAAAACTATTTTTTTGAAATATAGCGATAATGTTTAGTTTAAGTACTAGTCAGTAGGAATGTTAAAATAAATATCCTATAAGGTTTTTTGTTTACAAAAATATTTTGACATTCTTTACACAGGGATTGGAAATATATTTGGAAAACAGGATTCAATTATTTACCTACATGTACTTTAAGGTAAATGGTTGGAGGAATAATCTAGTCAATTTATTTTCTGTTTGCAAAAAGAGATACCTCGTAATGAAACAACTCTTTAGTTCATTTAGACATACTGAATTATAATTCTATTTAACTTTCCAGCATTTAATGAGCACCCTAACTATGTGTTGGAACAAAACTGCTTAAGAGTCAATTAGTATATTTCCTTGCAAGTGTCTAATAAACATTGATGAGAATTGATCTTTTCTGACTACACCAAATCTTTCAACTCAGTGAGAAATAATAATGTAATATACAATATGAGTGTAAAATAATCTGCAAAGATTTTTTGATAAATAATATTTTGGACATAGCTTAAGATACATAAATGAAGAATAATGGTTTATGAAATGACATCAGAAGAATGGAGGTTCCTCTGGGCTCTCCCCTTGAAGTTGCAACAAGTTGAACTGCTACAATTCAATAACAGATTCCCTGCTGGAAATCTGTGTTCCTAAACATCTCAAAGTGGATGAAATATAGCGATGGAGGAGGAGTGAGGGGAGAAGAGCAGACACCAGCGCCTTGAATGCAGCTGGGAGCTCAAGGTGGGCCTGAGAAAGGGGAGGAATAAGGTTGTAGCCTGCACTCCCTGCAGCCCCAAGAACAGAGAGATACAGTGCGTGTTCCTGCTCCAGTGATGGATACATGCTGTGGCTGAACCCAGTGAGAATGAGGAGGTGCCCTGGGGTTGTATGGTGGCCTTCACTGCCAGGCAGAAAAATAAAAGCCTACAGTGTGGCTGCCTCTCCTCACCCTCCCAGAGCGAGCAGCAGGGCCTCAGAAGAAGCTGTTGGGCGAGCATTGGGCTACAGGGCACATTATCTGCAGCACTGAGAAATGGAGAGGCAGAAGCATTTTTCCCTGAGCGGCAGGTACAGGCTGAGCTAACACCAGCGACAGGGGTGAAGATACAGGTGAGGCAGCTGAGGTCTGGCTGTCATCATTACTGGGAGCAGAACAAAGCCACAAATGCACCCGTTGGCCTTATACAACCCAACTCATCCCAACCCAAAAGGGCTGCACTGCCAGCAGGGCCTGCTTGGAGGGGACAGCACTGAGATTGGAACCACATCATCTACCATATTGCCTCATGGGGGTGGTCCCCTGAGACTGAGGTGATCTAGTTACAGAGAAGACACCCACCTTCCCAAGTAACAGGAGTTTTCCACCACCTGGCAACGATTCCAAAAGCCTGAGCAGTGCAAGTGAAACTAAAAAACTTGCGCTTTAGTGCCACCTTCTGGTTAACAAAAGAAAGACTTCTTATCAGCACACTAGGGAAGTACCACACATAAAAAAAGGTGGGGGGGGGGGGGCGTATTTTATTCTCATAGATGCCCAAAGAATTCATCAAATACCATGAATAACCAAGGTAATGAGGCAGATCATAAAGAAAATAAAAAATATCCAGAAAATAAACTTAAAGACAAGGAAATCTGCAGTTTAAATGACCAAGAATTCAAGATTGCAGTTCTGAAAAAACTCAATGAACAAAGAGGGGCAGTTTAATGAACTCAGAAATAAAATATATGAACAAAAGGAGTACTTTTTGAAAGAGACTGAAACTTAAAAAAATCAAAAAGATTTTCTGGAGATGAACAACTCATTTAAAGAGATGAAGAATCAACTAGTGAGCTTAGGAAATAGAGCCAACCAGATGGAAGAAAGAATTAGTGATATTGAAGATAGAAATCTAAAACTGATGTAAATGGAAGAGAGAGTTGAGAGTAAAAAAATGAAATAACTCCAAATGAGAGAGCAATGTAAGAATAATGGGTATACTCAAAGGAGAAGAGAAAGTGAAGGAAACAGCCTATTTAAATGAATAGTTGATGAGAACTTCCCAAATCTGTAAAAAGAGATGGATCCTTGATTCCAAGGAGCAAACAGAACATCTAATTATCTCAATCCAAAAAGGCCTTCTTTGATGCACATTATATTAAAACTGTCAAAATTAATGACAAAGAAAGAATTCTTAAGGCAGCCAGTGAAAGGAAGATGGTAATTTATAAAGAAATGCCTTTAGATTATCACTGGATTTTTCAACAGTCACTCTACAAGCTACTAGAGAGTGGAATCAAATATTCAAACTATTAAAAGAGAGAAATCACCATCTAAGAATAATGTATCCAGCAAAGATTTCCTTTAGATATGAAGGAGAAATAAAGACTTTTCCAGGAAAAACCACAAATAGGCAGAAATTAAACAACATGCTACTAAAAAACAACTGGATCAAAGGAGAAATAAAAGGAGAGATCAAAAGAGACATGGAAAGAAATGAGAATGGCAATATGACATATCAAAACTCCTGGGACACAGCAAAAGCAGCAATAAGAGGGAAGTTTATATCATTATAGGTCTATCTCAAGAAACAATAAAAATCCCAAATAAAGAACCTAACATTGCATCTTAAGGAATTAGAAAAAGAAAAACAAATGCAGCCCAAAGTCAGCAGAAGGAAGAAAATTTTTAAAAAAATT